>NW_028261389.1:12562939-12710439 GCF_051295495.1 Thamnophis sirtalis
GCATCTTATACACCGAATACAACCATTTTTGGCCTCTCAAAGCCCCGCCCCCGCATCCCATTTTTGTGGGCTGTTTTTTCACAAAAATGGGCTGTTTTTTCACAAAAATAGGTGTTTTTGCATTCCCCCAACCCCCAGCAGCACTCTGCAGGCTTCAGCAGGGCTGGGGGAAGGCAAAAATGCCTCTGTTTTTGCAAAAAATGGCCCATTTTCTGTCCATTGTTCCCAAAAATGGGGGCATTTTTGCCTTCCTCCCAGCCCTGCTGAAACCTGCAGAGTGCTCCTGGGGGCTGGGGAGGACAAAAAACTTTTTTTCTTACTTACCTCTTCAAAATCCTGTTGTGTCTTATACACTGGTGCATCTTATAGTCTGAAAAATACGGTAACTGCAGCTTCTACATGTTCTTGAAGAGCAGGCCATCATAGAACACTTTACAATAATCCAATGATGAAGGGTAATGACTAAGGCATGAGTGATGCCTCTTGATCCAGAAACAGTCATAATTGATGTACAAAGCTGTACAAAGACCCTCAGTGACAGCTGTCTCCAGCTCCTCAAACAGACATTTGGAGGAGGACCTCCAAATTGTGTATCAACTCTCTCTGGAGAGAAAATTGAAAATCTCTAGCCCTAGTCTCAGAATTCAATTTTGCCAAACTCTATTCTTCCCCATCCAAGCCCAACAATCTTCACACACCAGGAAAAAATGATGGCATCATTTGGTCAGCCCAGGATAAAGATATATAATAGGTTAAGGGATGTGGTGGCTCAGTGGCTAAGATGCTGAGCTTGTCCATCAGAAAGGTCGGCAATTCAGTGGTTTGAATCCCTAGTGCCGCATAACGGAATGAGCTCCCATTACTTGTCACAGCTTCTGCCAACCTAGCAGTTCAAAAGCAGGTAAAAAATGCAAGTAGAAAAATAGGAAGCACCTTTGGTGGGAAGATAACAGCGTTCTGTGTGTCTTTGGCATTTAGTCATGCCAGCCACATGACCACAGAGACATCTTCGGACAGCGCTGGCTCCTCAGCTTTGAAACAGAGATGAGCATCAACCCCTAGAGTCAGGAACGACTAGCACGTATGTGCAAGGGGAATCAAGGGTATCAAGAGCAGACTGATATACCTTATTCTGTGTTGATAGATGACTTCTCCTTCCGTTGCCATCTTCATATCTCCTTCTGACACTAGATGGGCTGACACTAGGTAGACAGATGGTCAACTATTTATTGACTATTTTGGTGTTGACCCAAAACAGTAAAAGAAGGAAGGGTGACAATGAATTGAGAGTCATCCACATGGTCCAAGTATTCTCTGCATCAGGTCACAACAATGAATGAGATGCACAGTTCTGACTACAACTCATTTCTATCAATCATGAAAATGATGACCAGGGTAGATCTTAGAATAATGCCCTGATTGTCAAAGTGCTACTTTTGGCCCATTTCATTATAATATGTTGGCTGGGTACACATAGCATACTTAGAGAGTCTTGCTGGGGCAAGGATTCAAGTTTCGGATTAGCAGTAAGGAGACTCTGGTTCATCGTCACTTTCAGCTCCTGAAGTCCACTGTCTGAGTTCTGATTCAGTCTTTCTCAACCCAATTTGTGGATTATTGTTGATAGCCAAATGAAAAAGGGAGTATTTCATATGCCTTGAGGACCTGGAAGGGGATATAAATTCAACAAATAAATAAAACCTGCATACATACAGTATTTTTTTTAAACCTATAGAGGATAAAAGAGCTGTCAATGTTGCAATAAGACTGCATTCAGAGATCCTCAACCTTTTCAGGCTGAAACTTGACAAAGCTATTGTCAACACTCTCACAAAATAGATGCTGCGGGATTCTTGCTGACTAACAAAATGACTATCAAGGAGAACATACATAGTTATGAAGATTTCAGAATGACAGCAGTCAACAAAAAAACAATGGCTTTTGAAGGTCAAAAGCCCTACTAAAATTAAGAAGGAACCAAGGGTTATTCCTTTCCAAGTCCAAATTCTGTTCAAATTCTTTTCAAATCTCATACCAATTGTGTCCAAAGATTGATATTTATACAATAATGGAGGAGGTTGGATGGATTTCTAAGCATGACGAGTTGAGTTCTGTGGATCTTATTTGTAGTGCCACTATCTCTTTAGATATTCTGACAGTTAATGAAAGTTTAACAACAAATTGCTGGCATTTGGGGCAAAGATTTGACGCAGTAAAGAAAGGCTTAAATAATTGCCCTTGAACTATAAGCAATTCAATATCAGTTGTTTCCGTATGTCAGTTTTCTATAAATCATGTTTCTGCTTTTAAAACAAAAACTTGCCTATAGGAAATGGAATCCTGATTATAACAGAAAAGCAAGATTAAAGAGAATGATCTCATTGCATTCTGAAAATTATTGTTGTTGTTAGTTGTGAAGTCATGTCCAACCCATTGTGACCCTATGGACAATGTTCCTTCAGACCTTCCTGTCGTCTACCATCCTCTGGAGTCCATTTAAGCTCACGCCGACTGCTTCAGTAACTCCATCCAGCCACCTCATTCCCTGTCATTCCCTTCTTCTCTTGCCCTCAATCGTTCCCAGCATTAGGGTCTTCTCCAGTGAGTCCTTCCTTCTCATTAAGTGGCCAAAGTATTTGAGTTCCACCTTCAGGATCTGGCCTTCTAAAGAGCAGTCAAAGTTGATCTCCTCTAAGACTGATCGGTTTGATCGCCTTGCAGTCCAAGGGACTCGCAGGAGTCTTCTCCAAAATTATACAGTATATCAAATGATATTTTTTGGTTTATAGCAATATCACTGCAACCTTTTGGAACAAGGTCTTTGACATTCCAATAAATAAGAAGTTTGATCTAAAAATCCACTAACTGCAGCCCTTACTTAACTATATACGTCACCGCAATGCAAATACGAACAGGCGATTATCATGAGCTCATGACACATGTTGCATTATTTTGGCTTCGTTGTGGTTAGGAACAGATGCCTACGGGCTGACCTGTGAAACATGAAACCTATCACAGATTCCTATTCAACAAAGCCACCGTCTTGATTCAAATAAATACACATTGCAATATGAGTTGAGCATTTGGAAAGACAGGGAGTACTACATTTCAGTCTTTTTTTTTTAAATGTCCTTTTCCCCCAAATGTCTAAGAATCAAAATAAATCTCTACAGGCATTTATGAAAAACCACGTGATTTAAATTCCTCACCAAGATTTGGACTGCGGGGGTGGACACAATGGGAGGGGGGGCAGGCTAATAGAAAGTCTGTCCATTTTGACTGGATTCCAGTAGTGCAGGAGTCCTTCAAATGGTAAATAAAGATGTTAGCAGTTTACTCTTCTTTTGACAAGTAACACATTGTTTTCAAATAGCAAGACCGAATGTTGGCAATCGTCTGAGATCTGCACATCAAACAGGTGCCCATGAGATGCGTTTGCCAAACTTAAGTATATACTAAAGCCAAGTATAAGAAGAATATCGCTGCCGTGGCAGCTTTGAAAAACGTTGCTAACATATTTGCTAGGCTCTGGAGAGGCATCGTTCCGCTAGGCCCCCGCGCTGCCTTCATTGCCGCTTAAAAGAGAAAGAATAGGCAGTTCAATCTCAAACAAATAAGCAAGATCCACCGATCCTGACATTCGTGTTATCATGGAAGGCTTAGCGGATGCGCCGTTCGAAAAAACTAAACAAGAATTTCATTGCATTTCCTAAAGGAGAAGAGAGAGCAACAGAAAATCCCCAATTACACCCAGAAGGAAATAGGTCCAGACAGAGGCATTTAGGTCAAGTAAACACAAGTGATACCGAAGAGCCAATTTTCTACCACCATTCTGCTATATTCTATTTGTTTTCTGCTTGAAGTTTACATTTTATTCATTTATCAAATTTCCACACCTCCCATCGCATCTAGGTGGGACTGGGTGGTTTACAAATAAACCAACCTACAGAATCACCTCTGAGTGTTCAGAATGGTTTCCAAGGATATAATCAACAGTGGAAATAGTGTCGAACATTAAAATAACCTTGAAAGATGAAGTCTATGGAGATTCTCAGTCATCTTTGGGATGAACGCCCTTCATTTCATTACCCAAACTAGTTAACAGTGCTAAATGAAAGTGGGGTTTGCTCTCAGTTTATATTCTAGTGGCTCGTTCTGTCAGTTTTGGTGGGTTGGTCTTGGAGTTTCTTTGGTTGCGCTGTTTACTGTTAGTTTGTTTGGTACGTCCTCATTTGGGGTATTCTTTACTTCTTGATTGTTGGTTCAGACATTCATCTTGGAATTAAGCTATGTTCATCTGGGTGCTGATTGCTTGGCTCATTGATTGTCTCTTTTGCACAGTTGGTAAATATTGTTTATGTCTATGTGTCTAATGATGGCTAATTTGTCAGAATGCCAGGCTTCTAGACGTTCCCTAGCATTTTTGCACTAGAATAGATTAGAATAGAATAGAATAGAATAGAATAGAATAACAGAGTTGGAAGGAACCTTGGAGGTCTTCTAGTCCAACCCCCTGACTAGGCAGGAAACCCTACACCACTTCAGACAAATGGTTATCCAACATCTTCTTAAAGACTTGCAGTGTTGGGGCATTCACAACTTCTAGAGGCAAGTTGTTCCACTGGTTAATTGTTCTAACTGTCAGGAAATTTCTCCTCGGTTCTAGGTTGCTTCTCTCCTTCATTAGTTTCCACCCTTTGCTTCTTGTTCTGCCCTCAGGTGCTTTGGAGAATAGTTTGACTCCCTCTTCCTTGTGGCAAACCCTGAGATGGCTTTCTAGCAACCACAACTTGGCTTGGTCTAGGATAGTCAGTTTCCCAGTTGAAACTATGGTTTAGTCTGTCCATATGTGCCCATCTGTTCCTAAGGCCTGTCCTTAAGTCAAATTTGTATGTAAGCCAGGACATTGTATAAGTGATATTGTATAATGAGCTTGAACCATTGTCTCTCTAACTCAAATCTTGCTACAGTATTCTCCGTTCTTAACTATGAGTTGTCCTTAAACCAAGGCCTTCTTAAGCTGCAGACTTGCTGTATATGTGATTACATGTGTTTTCCCATCTACATTAAGCTGAAAGCCACATGGACTGCATTCTACTTGTTTACTTTATTTATTTCCACCAACATTCAACGAGATTTGCCTCTGGTTTTAATCTGGCACCCAAGCCTCCCATCCTGAACTGGTGCACTGATTAAAAGTAAAAGCGGTATGTTATGAAAGTCAGCAAATCTGTGATTCAAAAAAGGACACCTTACGAAGGGGTCAGTATTTTATATTAAGGGGGAAAGTTGGAAATCCAGGGAAGAAACACTACTCTTCGAGTAAAGAGATTCGATTGCTCTGAAAAGCAAACATTAATAATTCATGTTTTATAGAATGCTCCACTCTTGGCTCTTTGTAGGTGTAATAGTTTGAAAGGCCTTCTGTGGAAGGCAAAATATTAAACTTTCTCTACCACCAACAAATATTAAAGCAATCCAGCTCGATGTGACAGCCAGCCCTCTGGCTTGAAGGAAGGAAAGTTTGAGTGCCCAGGACAAAAAATTAATCTTGGAAAAATAACATTGAAAAGCAGCTGCAGCATCCCCAAAGTACAACTATCTTACTGGTGTTTACAATTATTTATTGAATTGATAACCAGTCCTTCTGCTCTGACATCCACCAAAAAGACCAAGGCAGAATCAAATCTGAGTTTGTTATGCTTGAGTTTTTAAATGGTAGTTTCACTTTATCTTATTTTCTCCCCTTCTTCAGAAGCAAAGCGAGAAGGAAGGGAATGGGCTCTTGATCAGATGTGGGCAGGGTGTGCCCTCCGGTTTCTGCTGAAAAAGTAATTTTCCCAAGAGTTTGTGATCTGAGTTGCAGTCGGTATCAACTCCCAAGCCTGCATATCTGCTTGAAAATATATAGACAGGCTGATTTTGAGGTTGTCCATCCAGTGATATCCATGCAGAGACTTACTTATCTTTTAGACCAATGTTTCTCAACCTTGGGAACTTGTAGATGTGTGGACTTCTTGTGATGGCTGGGGATTTCTGGGAATTGAAGTTGTCAGAGTATGAATATTCATAGAGCCAATGAATAGGCATAGCAACTCGGTCAGCCAATGAGGGCTGTTTTGGAAACAAAATTTAAGCTTGGAGTCTGGATGTGGCTTAGCTGAGAATTGAAACTGAAACTAATCTGTAAGCGCTGAGTCTGGTGCTCTGAGAAGTAAACTAGTCTGAACTTGTCTGTCTGCTCTGAACTCTGAAATGAGACTGACTCTTCTCTCCTGCTGTGTTCTGCTCGTAACTTCTACCATGTTGAAAGCATCTACTATTGGTATTCTACATTTATTCAACCGTTATTATGTATATAAAGAAGTTAATGAATCCTGCAGAATCAGATATTTATGTGTGCTTTCTGGATTTGATTTTTCTGCAACAAACTCTGACAGAAGTCCATGCGCTTTCAAGCTGCCAAGGTTGAGAAACACTGTTTTACATCGGTGGGAAAAGATCTGTGTGCTAGAGACATTGAATTTTCATCCCAAAACTCTATGAGTCTGACTCCTGCTTCATTTCCTACTCAAAGGTCATTCCCCTCCTGATTTTTCCAGATGCTATTTTGGATCAAGACAAAAAAAGCTTTAGCTTATAAACAAGCCAACAAACCAACTTAGGGCACATGCTTATTGTGTCAGATTTGGCCCTGAAAAAAGAGGGGAAATTGTTTCTAAATCTGTAGTTGAACTAATTGCAGCATGTAAGCCAGGAGTTTGCCTAGTTTGGGGTGAACTTTTAAAAAAGAAATATTGTCACTTGCAAGATGTGAGAATTCAGGATTCCGATATTAGTTTTTTGTTTGTTTATTTATTTGTTTGGTGCATAGCATACAATATCAGGGAACTCTACAAATGTTAGACCCAATGAATACTTTTCAGTAAGCGCCTTTCCATATTATATTGATGGAGTTCTGTCTCTGTATTGAACCGTATCTAGTCGTCCTCTGAAGGGGGTCCTGTATGGAGCTGGTATCCTTGACAATGATCGCTTAAGTCAAACAAACCTGAATTGCTTGATTATATCTCCTCTGATAAGAATTGGTATGTGAGCCCCCTGCAATCTCTCTTCCTTTCTTCTGGATATGACTTAACCATCATTGCAACCTCATGCATTCAGTGGTTACAAAATTCAATAATTCTGTCTCTTTTGTCCATGTTAGGAGGTACAGCTGTTAAGCAGGATTTTCCCTCCCCTGTTAAAAGACTTAAATGCAACAAATACAGCATGACCTTGAGCTGAAAAGAAAGCTGTATGTAGAGAAAGGAGGAAAGGTCTTCTCCTAACAAAAGCCGAGAGATTTCATAATTCAATTACCGTCTTGTTCAAAATGACTGTTATACAAAATCTACAAGTCATTCAAATTATAGAAGTTCTTCAAAGGTTAGGCATCTCCGCCCCCACAGAAACATACTTCATCTCTCTCTCCCTTTCCTTTTACGAAAGGCAGATTGCAAATATATTGTAAATTTGGAATGTCATGGTTAAATATGATGGGTCTGTAGGACTTCTGAAAGAAAGGACAGAATTGGTTTTACAGTTTGCACAATGACTGGAAACAATGGGCTTCAAAGAACCTCCTGGTAGGGCCATCTTCTCCAACCCAGTGTCCTCTGTAATGAATAATGTGTCAAGGATCTTCTGCATGGCACAGGAATTCTGGCAGCTGTAGTCCAAGGTGCCTGAACAACAGCAGATTGGAGAAAACTGCCATAGAGTATCTCCTAATAAAGAAAACTTGCTCAATTAATCATAAAACTTTGAGACAATTAAACAACGCGTGCTACATAATTTCATATATCTTTGGACATGGGTTGAACAAGAGTTCTAACCTGAAACACCTATCTACCATGTTTTCCCCAAAATAAGACCTCCCTAGATAATAAGCCCAATCGGGCTTTTGAGCACATGCACTAAAATAAGCCCTCCACAAAAATAAGACCTCCTTGAAAGTAAGCCCTCCCCGAAAATATTTAAGCACATGTGCAACCAGTCCCCATCATTTCCTAAGGCAGTGATGGCGAACCTATGGCACACGTGCCTGAAGTGGCACACAGAGCCATCACTCTGGGCACTCCAGCCATCGCTCGTTGCTCTTCCAGGTTCTGGCGCGCCAGTCAACTGTTCTTCACATGCGCGGGAGCACCGGGAATTGGAAGAGCAGCTCCCTGACAGTGCATGTGTGCCCTGGGAAGCTGAGTTTCTGGTTTCTTACTTGAGCGACCGCCTCCTGCCAATTACCTCCTCTCGACCCATTAGATCTCACAGATTAGGCCTCCTCCGAGTGCCATCTGCCAGCCAGTGCCGGCTGGCAACTACGCGGAGAAGAGCCTTTTCAGTAGCAGCTCCGACCCTCTGGAACGATCTCCCCGTGGAGATTCGTACCCTCACCACCCTTCAGACCTTCCGCACAGCCCTCAAGATCTGGCTATCCCGTCAGGCCTGGGGGTAAAGAGTATAATCCGCCCCCACCCGAATGTTGAATGAATGTAGCTCGATTTTAATTATATATTGTGTTTATATGTCATCGTATGTTTCCCCTTCCCATACAAGTTGTTAGCCGCCCTGAGTCCCCTCAGGGAAAAGGGCGGCCTATAAATAAACTCAACTACAACTACTAAAACTCAACTACTTCTGGCGCACACCAACTGGTCTTTGCATGTGCTCCAAAAACCTCAAGACCAAGTGACAGGTGCGCATGTGCACACCAGAAACCTGAAGCTCAGCTTTCTGGTGTGCACACGCCCATTGGGGAACTGCTCTTCAGGTTTTTGGTGCTCCTGCGCATGTGTGCCAGAGAGCTGCTCTTCCAGTTTCTGGCACTCTCCCCTCCCCCAGCGCGCTCCCGTTTTGGCACTCGGTACCAAAAAGGTTCGCCAACACTGTCCTAGGGGCGATGAGGGAACATGCCCCATGCGCTCCACATGCACCTGCTATCCATGTGGAATGGCCTCACGAGGCCGCTCCCACAAATCATAGCTACCACACCCCTTCTCTTAGTGGTGGTGGCAAAAAGAGTGGCAGTCCCATTGACACTAGGGCTGGCAAGAGTGTGCCAGAAACAGAGGCAGAATTTCCATCCCTCTCTGGATCAGCTGATCTGTGGGCCACGGGCGAAGGTTAAGGGGCCTCCTGCACCTCAAAAATAATAAGACCTCCCTGAAAATAAGGTCAAGCGCTTATTTCAGGGGTCAAAAGAAAATAAGACCCTGCATAACAACCGATGATGTCGAATGAGAATGGAATGGAACAGAATAAGGAATAGAATAGAGTGGAGTGGAGTGGAGTGGAGTGGAGTGGAGTGGAGTGGAGTGGAATAGAATAGAATAGAATAGAATAGAATAGAATAGAGAGAGAATGGAATGGAATGGAATAGAATAGAATAGAATAGAATAGAATAGAATAGAATAGAATAGAATAGAATAGAATAGAATAGAATAGAATAGAATAGAATAGAATAGAATAGAGAGAGAATGGAATGGAATGGAATGGAATGGAATGGAATGGAATGGTATGGAATGGAATAGAATAGAATAGAATAGAATAGAATAGAATAGAATAGAATAGAATAGAATAGAATAGAATAGAATAGAGAATGGAATGGTATGGAATGGAATAGAATAAAATAGAATAGAATAGAATAGAATCCGGAACGGACCTTGGAGGTCTTCTAGTCCAACCCCCTGCTCAAGCAAGAGACCCTATTCAATTTCAGACAAGTGGCCTTCCTGTCTCTTCTTTAAAAGCCTCCAGCAATGGAGCCACCAGAATTTCTTAAGGAAAGCTGTCCCATTGGTTAATCAGAAGTTTCTCCTTAATTCCAGGTTGCTTCTCTCCTTGATCCACCTTGATAGGTGCATCATGACTTCATTGCACAAAGGACACAATTCTGTTCATGATGTCTGGCAAAAACATGTGTAATTTGCACGAGAATGTTACGACACCTGTGTTGTCATTTATCCCATGGGCCCCACCCATTGCCACAGATATGTTTTTAGACGACCAGTAGTGGACATGGATTCCTGCAACAGGCATACCTTTGCATCTGCACAAGAAGGGAGAGTGTATCTTTTTAGTCAATGCTTGCAATCATCACCTTATTCATGCTAAGAAGAATGTGCTTCTTTTTCACCTATCCAGTTAATCATGGCAGTTTCCCCCCTTATGAAATATTTTCTTTATTTACTTGATTAAACAGATCGTACCTGTTTTATATGTGCCTCTCTCATAAAGATGTGGAGACTCTGGAAAGAGTGCAGAGAAGAGCAGCAAAAATGATTAGGGGACTGGAAGCTAAAACACATGAAGAACATGAATGGAGGAATTGGGTATGTCTAGTCTGATGAAAAGAAGGTCTAGGGGAGATATGATAGCAGTGTTCCAGGATCTCGGGGATTGCCACAAAAAAGAGGGAGTCAAGCTATTCTCCAAAGCACCCGAGGACAGGACAAGAAGCAATGGGTGGAAACTAATCAAGGAGAGAAGCAACTTAGAACTAAGGAGAAATTTCCTGCCAGTCAGAATAATTAATCAGTGGAACAACTTGCCTCCAGAAGTTGCTAAATGCTCCAACAGAGGAAGTTTTTAAGAAGCAACTGGATAACCATTTGTCTGAAGTGGTGTAGGGTTTCCTGCCTAAGCAGGGGGTTGGAATAGAAGACCTCCAAGGTCCCTTCCAATTCTGTTATTCTATATCTCTAGGGAACAGATGCAAAAAGTCCTTGATTTACAACCATTCATTTAGGAAGAATTATAACAGCACCGAAAAAAGTGGCTTATGGCTGGCCCTCGCACTTATAACCATGGTGACATCTCCATGGTGACATGATCAAAATTCATTCACTTGCCCAGACTCCATTCCACAAGGGATTATGGGGTCATTAAACAAGGATGATGATCCATCTGGGTCCTCATTATACCCACCTCGGAAGGATGAAAGGCTGAGTCAGCCTTGAGCCAGTGAGAATCGAACTGCCAAACGGTTGGGAGCTGGCAGTGTAGTACTGCATTCTAACCACTGCACCACCATGGCTCTATAGTGAGTAAGGGCTAGAATCAACTCTCCCCATAGCGCATGATGATGACTTTGTGTTAGCCATTCCTTCTGAATCCAACCTATTCCAGTAGACAGTTGTTCTCGCGACAAAATTAGGGGGGCCTCTCCCCCTTGTGTACTAGTTTGAACTCCTAGGGGGGGGGAGTAGAATTTTAATCAATCAATCAATCTCAAATCCACCGAATATATTTTCAACCCGGAACAATGAACATCAATTAGTTGCTTGTGGTTTGATGCATACATAATCTCAAGAGCATACAGGATGTGCTGCCAAATAATGTACTCGGTAAACAGAACAATTTGTCCCCAAGAATACAAAACCGAACCAAACAATGAGAAAATAGCTTCCCTCCCCACCCCTCTCTCTCCTTTTTAAATAGATTATTATTCTCCAACCCTCACAGTTCAGGCCTTGAGAAATTCCTGGATGCTTCTAACACAGTCCAACAGCGCAAGAAAATAGATCCGCAGCCGCTAGAACAAGGGTGTTTGAATAAACCAATACGAGGGGGTAAGAAATGTGATAAACATCAGCAAGTGGTGCAGGCAGAGAGGCGGTGCTGGCATTGTACTTATTACCGAATATTGAAGTATTATATTACTTATTTAAAAGGTACAGTTGGAGGGTGCTCTTGCCCTGCAGCATTCATATAAGAGATGCTCAGAAATACATCTTGCATTACTGCAGATACAGCAGTCGAAAACTGAACAAATCAGCAATACTTTGAGAGACAGAGCAGAAGACTGACAGTTAATTGTTTGTTTATAAAAACAATAAGCAGAACTTTCGGTTATAAGCAGCATCTCATTCAGAAAAAGGAGAGAAACAATAAAAAAAAGACAGAAGCCTGTTTCTGCACTAAACCTGGCCAAATAAATGGGGGGGGGGAGGCATTTATTTATTTACTTACTTACTTATTTAATTAACATGCCGGCCATCTAACGGTTCGGGGAGACTCTGGGCAGTATACAGTATAATAACATAGTGCTTGTCTCAAAAGCATTGAGGCACTTCTGGGTTGAAAGGATTCGCCAGTGACATCACTGTTGCCTGGAGCAGGGGGTCACCAACCTTTCAGACCTCAGGAACTACTAAATTCATAATTTTAAATCCCGTGGATCACTAATATGAATTAGTGACAAGATGGGGTCCTTCAGGCACTTCGCTTGGTCCAGGGGTGGGTTTCTCGCCCCGTTCCAACCGGTTTGGTTGGAACGGGGCCGCCGGCATCCTCATGCACGCGCGCAGTGCACGCATGCGTACTACCACCTGTACGATGCTCCAGCTGCTCCTGGAGGATCGCGCAGGCGCTGTATGCATTCTGTGCATGCGTGGAAGCGCAGAACTCGTCAAAACCGGGTAAGAAACGCGGGCGGGTGGATCCTTCGGCGTTCCCGGAAGTTACTTACTTCCGGGTTCGCCGACCAACCGGTTCGCGGGGACCACCGCGAACCACCTGAAACCCACCCCTGGCTTGGTCACCTGTTAACAGAGAGAAGCGCCTGGGGTCAACCCTAGGTTTGCTGTCCAGTGCAACTAGGAATCTCAAATACGGCCAAGAATGAATGTTCGTCTTGTAGCCAGGCTGGGCGCTAGATCGGCCCCCTGCACACTCTGTCTTTCTAGGAGCCTGGCCAAAGTTTTGCGCACCACTCACTGAAGCTTCTGGAGGGAGGGAGGGAGGGAGGGAGGGAAGGTCTGGAGCTACTAAACAGGCAGCCAAGCTAAGTGCCTGAAGGACCCCCATCCCATCAGCGAGTGGGAGTAATTGCTTCAGCGGGCCATATCCAGCCCAGGGGCCATAGTTTGATTGATCCCTGATTTAGTGCAATATAGAAAAATGCAAAGATTTTTCTGTGGACTACCAAAATTTTCATGCAGACCATCAGTTGGTGGCTGCTGGCCTAGAGGATGCCCAGTAGGGGGCTCCTTTCATATCCCCAGGAGGAGCTGGAGTGAAGGACGGGAGCTCAATCTCACCCCATGGCAGCACTCGGATCTCGAATGTGGCTTTCTAAACTCTTTCCCAAGGCCCTAAACATGTGTCGTCCCCCCCATGCTTCTTGTACAGCATAATAAACAGAGATATAAAAACAATGATAAATGTAAAAAGAGATTTAAATTACAAAATATTAGCGAACTAAAAGACCACAGGTATGGAGTGGAGTAGCAATGGTGCCCTTTCTGTTACTGCACCAACCAACTCCATCCTACAGTTTCTCCATCCTTGTATAACATCTACATCAGGGGTACCACACTCACAGCCCACAGGTCGGATGCGTCACGCAGTGGCCACACCCACCCGTTTTAGCAAAGGGGGGAAAAGTCATGATACGTCACAAAAATGTGACACCGCGAGTTTTACAACCCTGACCTAGAGCATTATGCTGGCTGAGGAATTCTGGGAAATGAAGTCCATACGTCTTAAAGTTCTCGAGATTGAGTAACCCTGTTGTGACATAATACTTTTCGCTCTCTTCTAAACAGCACCAATATCTCTTTTTTTAACCTCCACTTTGTATTCAGTCTCCTGGGAGATTAGTTGATGTAATAAACCAGTGTTGGCGAACCTTTTCGGTACCAAGTGCCAAAATGGGAGTGCGCAGGGGAAGGAGGACTGCCAAAAACCAGAAGCGCAGTTTCCCGGCAGGCATGCGCACACCAGAAAGCTGAGCTTCTGGTTTCCGGTGTGCACATGCACACCAGTCACTTAGTCTTGAGGTTTTTGGCGCGCATGCCAAGACCAGCTGATGTGTGCCCGAAACCAGAAACTCAGCTTCCTGGGCCACACATGCACGCCAGAGAGCTGCTGTTCCTGTTTCCGGTGCTCCTGTGCATGTGAAGAACAGTTGGCGGGCACGCCGGAACCTGGAAGAGCAAAGAGCGTTGTCTGGATTGCCCAGAGAGATGGCTCTGTGTGCCACTTCCGGCACGCGTGCCATAGGTTCGCCATCACCGTACTAAACCATCTTTTGTAGAGGGTTCAATCATTCTATTTTTACTCTCATTTTTCACTTTTTTTCCCTTTTCCTCTATGTTCAGAAGACCCATTTCTGACGATATCAAAAATCGTCTGTCCTTCATTCAGAATACTTCAACACACTTGCATTCATTCATTAATTGCTATAATTTTTCATCAAGACCAATCAAATCAATGATGCTTTTACATTTATGCTCATCCCTTCGCCGCATGCATATGTATGAATAAAGGGATGTTTAAACCATGTCCGCAAAATGAATGGACCTTTTTCTAAACAGGCATTCACCAAATAGTCGTCATTCTTGTTCAGCTTGAATCTTGGAGTCACGTTTTCTCTACTTTCTTGTTTCATTCCCATCTATCCATAAATGCCGAATATTTTTTCCCTTGGATCACACTGATTCAGAAAGTGCCAGAATTTCCCCCAAAACTCATAATTAAATCCCCTCCTTTGCTTTCCTGTATGTCTTCATCGGCTCCATTCTTCATTCAGATTTATTATATCCTTCCTTTTTTGCTAATTTCACAGACACACAACGTATTGATTTTTCTTTTTCTCATTCATTAATTCATGTTCTTTACTATGTATACTTTTAAGATTCCAGGATGCAGTTTCCTATAAGCCATGGTCACCCTCAGACCTGCCTATAGATACTAGATTACTTATCATGTCTATGATCATTGATCACCGATTAGACATTCCTCGTTTTTCAGACCCGTTAAGAGATAAAAACACTAAGGCATTTTAACAATCATTTTAATAAGGATAGACCCTTGTCAAGATTCTCCAGTAATGCAATGAAGACATGAATGATCTGTGACTGACTGAATTCAATAGTAAGCCCTCTGTTGTTAGGCACCACAAACTATTTCCAGTTTTGGGGATTCACTTTCTGAAATAAACTAACCAATGTAGGAATGCCAAGGTCTGGGAAGAAGCTTGGCATAGTCCCAAAGAACATTTTAGACTTCTCTGGAGCATTTGGTTTCAGAATTGCCAATTTTGCGGTTCCACCACAAAACCGCGGTCGACAAAAGCACACTCGACGAAAGCGCGTACGTGACGTCATCACAGCGCGACGAAAACATCGCCCTGTGATCGGTAAATGTAAAATTAAAGCGAAAACCTTATCCTAACCCCCCCAAACCTAACCCTAAACCTAACCCTAAACCTAACCCTTAACCTAACGCTAAACCTAACGCTAACCCTTAACCTAACGCTAAACGTAACCCTAACGCTTAACGTAACCCTAAACCTAACCCTAACCCTTAACCTAACCCTAACCCTAAACCTAAACCTAACCCTTACCTTTATGTGAATCGGCTTGCTTTAATTTTATTTTTATTTCAATTTTTAATTTTTTTTGTCGCGCTGTGATGACGTCACGTACGCGCTTTCGCCGAGTGCGCTTTTGTCGACCGCAGTTTTGACGGGTCACGAATTTTGCACCCATCCAGTAAGAGATTGTCCTTCACTGGCTCCATTTAAATAGAAGTTAATTCATGTGCTACAGATTCTACATTTATCTAGGTCAGGGATGGGCAATTAATTCCCCCAAGGGGCCACATGAGAAGCTGGAGGGCAGAACCAATAAGGCTGAATGACATTACATGGGCCGAATATGGGACAGCCAAAGGGATGGATGTGACCCAGGTCTGATGGAGAAGTTCTTCTACATAAGCCTTCCCTTGTCAATGGTTTCTCCAGATCAGAGGTGGGTTGCTCCCGGTTCAGCCCGGATTGAGCGAACTGGTAGTAGCGGTAGTGGGAGGCTCCGCCCACCCACCTGGATGCTTCTGTGCACGCACAGAAGCGTCACACACGCACACACGAGCAAACCAGTCGTAAAAAAATGTAAACCCACCACTGGTCCAGATGCATAAATTTCAATTCCCAGGTTTCTCAGTAATAGCTAACTGGTCATTTTGGGAAGCTAATGTCAAGAGTTTGTCAAGGAACATAGTCCAAGAAACAGGAGGAAAAAGAGAATGGATTTTAATGTCCTGAACTTGATTACTACTAGATCTAGATTTCAAAAATCAAGATGTTCATCCACAGGAGCAGAGAGACAGCCTCTTCTCTGTCTCTGATGTCATCTTCTTGTCATGCAAGTGAACAGAAGTGGAAACAGTTCTGGGAGAAGGTATTTTCTGCCCAATCGGGTTTTACCTCAAATTCAAAGGGTGAATGAGATTAGCTTAGTTTGATTAGTTTCCATCCATGGCTTCTTGTCCTGCCTTCAGGCGTTTTGGAGTAGGTTGATCCCCTCATCTGTTTGGCAGCCCATCAAACATTGGAACACAGCTATCCTTCTTTTCATTAGACTAAAAGGTAAAGGTTCCCCTCGCACATATGTGCTAGCCGTTCCCGACTCTAGGGGGCAGTGCTCATCTCCATTTCAAAGCTGAAGAGTCAGCGCTGTCTGAAGAAGTCTCTGTGGTCATGTGGCCGGCATGTCTCAACATCGGAGGTGCACGGAAGGCTGTTCCCTTCCCACCAAAGGTGGTTCCTATTTTTCTACTTGCATTTTTACATGCTTTTAAACTGCTAGGTTGGCAGAAGCTGGGACAAGTAACGGGAGCTCAGTCCATTATGCGGCACTAGGGATTCGAACCACCGAACTGCCGACTTTTCTGATCAACAAGCTCAGCGTCTTAGCCACTGAGCAACCGTGTTCCCTTCATACCCAATTCCTGAAAATATATCTTCCTATATTTGAGGTCTAACATCTTTGAACGAGACAAAGATATTTTATCTTATGGAAAGAACACGAAATATTTTATTGCAGCTAAGATTCTGCAGAGTTAACAGGCAGGCTCCTTGACTCTTTCTTCTACGAGGCAAGAACTGAGCTTCCAAATTGTGTTTGCAAATCACCACTTACGTCCAGAGAGTGCACCAAACAGAAACTAATGAAATTCCAAGGTGCTCTAGGAGGCCTGTTTTATTCTGATCAGTCCTAGATTGCACTATTGACCAAATGTCAGCCATAGAGCGATACAATGATTGAATAAAAGTGGATACATAATCGGAGGCGAGAACTTTGCCACAGCCAACCTCCTTGCTTTTCTCTTAATGCCAAAAGATACGCTTCTGCTTCCACGTTCTGCACTCTTACTATTTTGCTTTCCCCTTCTTTTCACTTTCAGTGATAATACACACACATACACACACACACCAACGTACCTATACATTCACAAACACTTGGATAGCTCCCCCCGCCCCTCTTTCCTTCCTCCGCAGATTCTCCCCCTCACCGTCTCAGCCCCGCTGATGGTTTCCTAAGATAAAATAATGCAAGATGCCTTCACCGGAGACACTGATGAAATATTTGAGGCCCAGATATTAATCTGTTATCAATTGTGTAGGTGTGAAATGTGATGAAGATGACAGAGGCGCCTGCTCTGCCGGCCTGAAGTAATTTGCACCAAAGATATTTAGATCTGTCTTTGGACACTGCAGATGGGCTATTGCAGAAAGCGGGGCGGGGAGGCGGGGGGCGTCTGTGGGGAATCTTCCTTTAACATATTTCAAATGCCAGGAGAGCCTCGTGAAAATTGGGTAATGAATGAAATTCAGATTGGCAAAAAAAAAAAAAAAAAAATCACTTTGGGATGTGACTCAGGCAACACAATCCTGTGTGATATGCAAAGTCAGAACTTGACGCCCTGACGGGCAGACATTTTGGCCTTGCGGGTTACATGGCTTACTGCCTCATGTATTTGCCCTCTTTTTCCCTTCCTAAGGAAAGGGGAAAAAGAATTGCGTCCTGTTCAGGGTGGTGTCAGCGTTCCAAATGTCATGCAGAATTAAATCAGAGTCCAAGGCAGAGCTATCCTTAAAAGTTCCAATTTAATAAGACGGACATGTTGGCATCGTACTGTGGAATCCCAATTCTGGGAGTTACATCGGATTCCCACCCAGTTGAAAGTTCATGAAAGTTCTTGTCCCCACACCCACAAATCCATCACATGGTCCAATCATCTTCTTCCATGCTGGCATCTCCACCCAGCTGGTTTACGGTCAGGTGCAAAGGTGCGGAGACAAAAGATGACCTTGGCTACTAGAAAAGAATGACAACACTTTCCACCATTCTACTCCTTTCTATTCCCCCCTCCCAACTACAACACTAATGAAACAGCATAACGAAAAGAGAGAGTGTGTGGCAGGCCAAAGATCCTAAAAGGGATATAACTGCAGGCCTGACAGGTGCGCTTCAAAATTTTTAGCAAGGGGTTCTCTGCCCAAGTGCTGGCTGGGTGTGGCCTAGTCAGCTTCCTGCACCATGGTGCAGGGGAGTGTTTTTGCCCTCCCCGGGCTCCGGAGGCCCTCTGGAGACCGGAAACAGGCTTTTTTCAGCCTTCCTGAACTTCTGGTAGGCCCTCCATGAGCCTCCATGCACGCCCTGCACATACCTGCATCCAAAACAGGCCACGTGGGGATTCCTGGGAGGGGAGGGCTGGGCATGGCCAGCCAGGAGTGGAATTGAGGATTTTCCAAACTGCACAAAATTTTAGCTAGAGGTTCTCCCGAACCCCTGTGAAGCCCCAGCAGCCCACCCCTAGTCCTGTTTCTGAAACCACCACACTGGCTACAGAGATGAGGAATTAAAAATAACAGATTTGGGGACTAGTAGACTTTGATGACTTCCATCATTGACTGGAAGGATGGAAGTATATTGTGAGGAACATCAGGCTGCAAGATCCAAGGAAGACATGTGGAATTACTTCTCAGCAACTTCCTTGATTGTGCCTCATCTAATCACAGAAATCTTGCCAAAATAAAACAACTGTAGCTTGTCAATCAGAAGGTCGGCAGTTCAGCAGTTTGAATCCCTAGTGCCACGTAATGGAGTAAGCTCCTGTTACTTGTCCCGGCTTCTGCTAACTAGCAGCTCAAAAGCACATAAAAAATGCAAGTAGAAAAATAGGAACCACCATTGGGTGGGAAGGTAACAGTGTTCCATGTGCTTTGACATTTAGTCATGCCGACCACATGACCATGGAGATGTCTTCAGACAGCGTCTTCAATTTTTAAAAACAAAGGTCATTCTTTTGAAGACAGCAAAGTCCACATTTTGGACAGAGAGGACCACTAGATTGAAAAAGGGGTCAAAGAGGCCATCCATGTCAAAATTGAACATCCCTCTCTCAACAGAGGGGGGGGGGGGGAATGTGACATAATCTACCTCCAGTTTACAACACAGTCCTTTCAACAGTTCCAAGAAGGTCCCACACCCATTTGCACCACTCAGGTGTAGGCTTCCCTGCAGTACAATTATGACATAATTGATGTATGTGTCCATGTGTAGGTGAGGGGGCCCATATTAGTCTTGTTCCAGCACTTAATAATTCTCTCAGTGGCCCTGCCCACCAGTGGTGGGTTGCAGGCGGTACGCTCCAGTACGGGTGTACCGGAGCCTTCCCAGAGCACCGGATACTGTTCCGGTACGGTGCTCCGGAGGGACCACCTGCCTGCCCAAGCTCTTTACCTGTCTTTTAAGGCTTCTGCGCCTCCATGCATGTGCATGATGTGTACTGCTCCTGTGCGATGCTCAGCGGAGCAGCTGGAGCATCGTGGAGGCTCGCGGAGGCGCTAAGACCCATGTGGACACCGACAGGTACGGTTGGAACGGGATGCGGAACCCACCACTGCTGCCCACCATCTAATCAGAGCTGAAGAAGTTTCTCAGATGAGAAGTGAAATGTCTTCAAAGAAAAAGGCCAGTTGTCTCTTGGAAAAGCATCTTTAGGACAAAGAAATGGGTTACTCTGTACAATCCTTTTTGCTCCTCACTACTCCTGCCCAGTTTCACCTTTATTTTTCCCAGGCAAATGGGCATTTATTCAGGTAACGTTCCAGGCTACTGTACAGCTACTAAAGGCCTATCCTGGAAAGTAAAGATGATCCTGATAAGCTGATGAGAATAATCTTGAGGAAGAAAAAGAAGAAGCACAGCTAAGGTTGGACAAGAGCAACTGAGTGCAAAGCCGGGATGGGGCTAGAGAAACTACCTCTGATCTGTGTCTCCCTTCTTCTCTTTAGGATAAAGGCAGGGAAGAGCAAGGAACATTCAGGCTCGCAAGAGTCTGTTTTAATAAATGTAATTTTAGCATTCATGATTTTGGTGGTCAAGTCCGGTCTAAGGCTGTCTGACAGTTTGTATTTTTCATTGCAATGTGCCAGCTTTCCATTTCACTTTAGAAAAATAATATTTCTTAAAAGTTCTGGTGGAGCAAGAACCTGTCAGGTACCAAGATTGCTGTATGCACAGAGGTGAATTTCTCTGAGTCAAGCCATTGGTTCATCTAATTAGAATCTTTCATTCTAATTGCCAGGGTCCTTCCAAGCCTTCATATGGAGCTTTATTAGCTGAGAGATATTTTAAAATGTGTAGCTACCAGCTAATGAAACAATGACCTTCTATATCCAGAGAGGAACTCTTCTTCTATGGGTTTTCCTGAATTAGCACCAGGGGCTGATAGTTTTCCATTCCCCAGATTTCAGCAAGGTTCACCTATAGCTCACCAATTATTTATATCCAGGTTACAAACTGGATGTACAATAATCTGATATGGATTCTTTAAATTTGTGTTCACTTCCCCATGAAAAGATAGTAGGATGTTGTTTGAAAACACATTGAGATGCATTGTCAACTTCATCCTGTAGCTCCATTCCAACTTTGAGCCATTCCTATCTCACTTGTTCATCCAGAACGTACTTTCGCCCACGATATAAATTGTATGATATAAACTGACTTGATTAGAGTATGGTCAAAGTTATCCAGTAAGCTTCCACCAACTAAAACTTGGTTGGTCCAATGCCTTAACCCCATCACCCACCCTCATTCTTTTCTATAGATAGACAAACGTAGGATCTAGTTTTTATCTTAGGACAGTTTGAATATAATTTGAAGTTAAAGTTTAGATTTTTCCTCCACCTATTAGACCAGGTCACATTGTCCAAATGAATCTCATGGTATTGTTATGAGAAAGTCTCCTCACTCTGGTAAACACTTGCCAAAGTGTCCTTGGTTCTCACAGCTGTTTTATTGAAGTCTGGAGCCTACATCCCACCTCCCCCTTCTCCCCTAGTTTGTTGGCAAGTTGAGAAGCATAATAGTTCTAACAGCAAACATACCATTTGAAGCTTGACAGCTACCTGTTGAAACTGAAGAAGCTTCTTGGATGAGAAAAGAAATGTTTTCAAGGGAAAAAAAACCCAAGAAAGTCCTTTTGACTTTTGAAAAGCACCTTTGGGAAAAGATTGATCCCGATGATTAAGAATCTCCGTAGACTGTCGAAATCTCATCAGCTCCTCTGCTGATAATTTTGCAGAAATCTTATTTTGAAGCATGTTTTTTTTTCCCCTAGAAAACAGTTGGTTCTCTAGAAACATTTAGCATTTTTAATCCTGAGTTTTAATGTGAGTTCAATTCGGTTAAAATATGGTCTTAATTTTAAATTCTCATTATATTGTTGATGGGGTGCATTATAAGTTAATGTTGGATGTATATATTATTTTTGTTAGCCATCCAGAGTGTTTCCTAAATGGGCAGGTTATGAATGTCATAAATAAATATATTCTGTTGCGTTTTCAGTCGTATGCTGCCACTGGTATTTTCCACACAGAGAGGTTTAGGCAATTTTTGGTTTGGGGGAAGGAAAAAAAAACTTCCAGCCTATTGTCTGTGTGAATCAACCCCTTCTCTTTGTCAAGGGTCTCTTTAATAGCTACATAATTTTATCTAAAGGCAAAGAATAGCCCACTGTTATTTACATTTCTCAATAGTTTGCTTTCCCATTTAGTAAATCGATTGGGAGACACTTGTTTCAGCTTCACAGTCTCTTGTGGTTCTCCTGGGAACTATGTTTCAGACTACAGCATGGTATTCACTGTTTAATTTCCAGAAAGTTAGAGAAAATCATCACAATTTCAAGTGCTCTGGAACATAAGAACGATATCGGCAGAATCAGGCCAAGGAGGTATTTGATCCTGCACTTGGTCTTCCATCAAATATCTCTGGAGCAATCACAAGCAGAGGTAGACAGTGTCTTTAGTCCTTGTCACCAATACAGACAGCCATTTTTCCCCCCCTCACAACTACATGAAAACCCTGTTTGGCACTTCCAGTGTTAGAAGAAATACCCATCTGGTTCAGTTCCAAGCCGTGAGAATGATACCGGAGACAAAATGGAGGCTGGAAGCTGACTGGAAAGATGATTTAATGATGAAGCAAAACTACATGGATGATCCTGAGCAGCTGACCACGTGGAGTTGAGAGTGAGGGGTTTTTATACCTTCTCTTGGGCTTTGCTCTTGAGCTTCCTGTTCCTGTGCAAGAACATGTGTTCTATTGGCTGTTGTCAGACTCGCATGGTGCCATATAGAGGTTATGTAGGGGTCATAGCTGGCTCTATAGGCAAAATACAAATCCTAGGTGTTTGTCTGAGCTAAGTTTTGTTGAAGTTTCTGGGGGTGATGCAATAATTCCAATTGTGGCTTAATGGCTCTGTTTTGGCTCTTGGATGAAGGCTAATCTGCCTTGGTTCAGACATCGCTGCAGGGATTAATGCATTATCAAACCTACATTTCTTAAACCTGTCCCAGCTCAGTATCTGCTTGGGGGCAGGGAGCTGGGGCTCTGAGTTTCTATCTCCCTTAAGATTTTTTCCTTTCTCTTTTAGGGGAAATATTTTATCCTGCCTTTTTGTTTTAATATCCCTCAAAATATTTCATTCTTCAGGGGACGCTGTGGCTCAGTGGGCAAGATGTTGAGCTTGTCGATTAGAAAGATCAGCAGTTCGGCGGTTCGAATCCCTAGCGCCACGTAACAGAGTGAGCTCCCCATTACTTGTCCCAGCTTCTGCCAACCTAGCAGTTCGAAAGCATGTAAAAATGCAAGTAGAAAAATAAGAACCGTCTTTGGTGGGAAGGTAACAGCATTCCGTTCGTCATTCGGCATTTAATCATGCTGGAGACGTCTTTGGACAGCGCTGGCTCTTCGGCTTTGAAACAGAAATGTGCACCGCCCCCTAAAGTCAGGAACAACTAGCACATATGTGCAAGAGAACCTTTAGCATTTCATGCACCTTCGGTGTTTAGTCATGCCGACCACATGACCACGGAGACGTCTTCGGACATCACTGGCTCTTCAGCTTTGTAACAGAGATCAGCAATGCCCCCTAGAGTTGGGATTGATTAGCACATATATGTGAGGGGAAACCATTTTATTCTTGGGGGGGGGGGCTTACCACACCAGGCTGACTCAGATGCCTAAGTAGCTGAGTATGAGGGGTTAATTGGTCATCTATACAGATTCCAACTTACCAAACTGTCAATGGTTTACTGTATAGAAGCTAAAAGGGCAGTCAGTTTTACTACATAAAAGCAGGCACGTCACATGTTAAAGCAGGAGAATAAATGTTGCACAGGGAGAAAGAAATAAAGAAGGCCTAGCATTGGCACAAAACCTTTCCTATGTTTTGCAACTCAGATGCTAATAAAACTGATAAAACAGCTTGTAAGAGATGAGAAAGTGAATCTAAGGCCCAAGGCCCGGAAAACGCACACAAATTTCCCTAGATTTCTCTATTTCCACAGCCTCCTGCTCTGTTTCTGTCAATCTTATATAAATAATTTAAAATTAATCTATGTTTTCAAAACTGAGTGAGTTATGAGAAAGCGAAGGGGTATTGGGAAAGCAGCTTTGAAATCATGGGGGTGGAATTAAAAACAACTTAAAAGAATCTGGGCAAGCCCAATTTCTGCTTTGATTTTTCATCTAACCCGGTCCTACTTACAAACAGCTCCAAACGCCTTCTGACCTTTACGACCTTTGACCCCAATCAGATTATTCATTCAGGTTCCAAAAGTTCCAAAATTGGTTCTAAACCATGCCTGACTGTCCCGCAAAAAATCCTGCGTTTTTCCTATCTGAAATTTGGCAGATTTGATCCAACTAGAAAGTGACAGGGGTTTTTAAAGCTATACCCTTTATAAAATCAAAATTTAAAACGTCTTATCATCAAACTTTTTTTTAAAAAAAATGGAATATTTCCTTTTCTTTCTTTTTTTTTTTTTTTTTGCAAGACAGATTATGGTACCTACAAATTTTATTGTAGTTGTTGTTTTAAATCATAATTATTATGTAGATTTTTCCATCCTGGTCAACGAAAGGTATGCAATTTTGAATTTTCAAATCTTACTTCTGGTTTTGCCCTCCATTTCACTGGATAACATCCTATTTATTCAAGTCAAATTCAGCTGTTCTTGAAATCACCACATTTGAACTAATCTTGCAGCTAAAAGCGGCCATTTGACCTCCTTCTGAACTTCTAGAAAGCTAGACTGTCAGATCATTTGAATTTATCATCTACTGAATAACAGAATTGGAAGGTACCTTGGAGGTCTTCTAGTCCACACACCCCATACCATTCCAGACAAGTGATCCTATCTATAATCTCTTTTTGAAAGCATCCAGTGATGGAGTACCAGGGGTGGGTTCCTGCCAGTTCTAACCTCTTCTATAGAAGAGGTTCCACAAATCTACAGTGCCGTTTAGAACCGGTTCCAGCTCCCTCCCCCCGTCCGTCTGCACATCATCAAGATGAAGAGCGAGAGGAGGAATTCTGGGAGTTGAAGTCCACAAGTCTTAAAGCTGTCAAGTTTGAACACCCCAGGGTTTTTTTTTCTAAAGGTTTAGGGGTGCAAGGGTCTTGTAACTTGACAGCTTTAAGACAGACAGATAGATAGATAGATAGATAGATAGATAGATAGATAGATGATAGATAGATAGATAGATGATAGATAGATAGATAGATAGATAGATAGATAGATAGATAGATAGATAGATAGATAGATAGATAGATAGATGATAGGTAAATGGATGATAGACGGGCTTCAAATGCCAGCTCCTGAACCAACATTTTGGTTGCTAAGCAAGAGCATGGTTAAGTGACTTTCACCACATTTTACAAATTGGCCAAGCCCATCCAGTCACATGGCCGGCAAGCCACTCCCACCTGGTCACATGGCCAACAAGCCACTCCCACAAAGCAGGCCACACCTACAGAAGAGGTTCTAAAAAATTTTGAAACCCACCACTGTGGAGTACCCACAGCTTCTGAAGAAAAGCCATTCCACTGGTTAATTTTTCTGTTTCCCTTAATTTTTAAGGTTGCTTCTCTCCTTGATTAATTTCCATTCGTTGCTTCTTGTCCTGCCCTCAGGTACTTTGGAGAATAGCTTGACTCCCTCTTCTTTGTAGCAGCCCCTGAGATATTGGAAGACTGCTATCATGTCACCCCTAGTCCTTCTTTTCACTGGACTAGACATGCTTAATTCCTGCACCGTTTTTCATGTTTTAGCCTTCAGTCCCCTAATCATCTTTGTTCCTTTGTTGCTTTTTTTTCTTTCCACAATCTCAACATCTATTTTTTTTATAATAAGATGACCAAAACTGGATGGCGTATTGAATTTAATATTATCTTCCATTCCTGGCCTTCATTTCCCTTGGCAAAACATTCTTCCAGATAGTTCATCCCATATATTAAAGCTGGGATTTTCACATTTTTTTTCTATTCATCTATTAGAGCAAGGGTTTCAAACTCAAGGCCCGCGGGTCGGATCCAGCTTATGGGGTGCTTAGATCTGGCCCATGGGGCCAGTTTGGAAATAGCAAAGGACCAGCCCATATTGCCTCTACCAGTGAAAATGCAGCCGGGGGGTGGGTGGGCGTGCAGCCCCCCTGAGCTCCGTTTTTCCTGGCAATCAAAACAAACTAAGAACAAAACAAAAGGAGAAATGTTTCCCCTTTTGCATTTGAGCATGCAAGAAGGGACAGGAAAGGAGAAAGGGAAAGAGGAAAGAAAAAGAAGGATATATGGGAAGAGAGCAAGGAAGGAAAAATAAGGAAGAGGGAAAGGCAAAAGAAAGAAGAAGGAAAAGGAAGAAAAGGAAGAAAAGGAAGGAAGGAAGAAAGGAAGGAAGGAAGGAAGGAAGGAAGGAAGGAAGGAAGGAAGGAAGGAAGGAAGGAAGGAAGGAAGATTATAATGAGAGTGAAGTTCGGTCTGAGGGAAGTCCTGTCTTAGCACTTGGGCACCATAGGTGCCCCCGACATGAGTGACATTGAGCTAACCATGCCCATCATGACTATGCCCCTGGCTATGCACCCCCCCCCAGCCCTCCAGGATCAAACACAACCCTGATGCAGTCCTCAATGTACTCGAGTTTGACACCCCTCTACGAGAGCTTTTTTTCGTAAATGATTAATTGAAATGCCTTCCATTACCTATTCATCCACTAAAAGAATGCTGAGCTAAATAATAATTCCATATTCCTAGATATTCCTGACCTGGATTTAATAGATTATAAAATCCAAATGAGTCTGTGGAAAGCTTTCAGAAAAAAACATGAAATTGAGAAATACATTTGATTTCAATGATAAGTCAACACGACACATGCTCAAGTGATAATAACACCACGAGAATCATCGAGGTCTAATTTCTCCTACTTCCCCAGAAGCAATTTTCTCCCTAATAAAAATCTATATTGCCTTTGGTTTTGAATGTATGTAAGTATGTATGTATGTATGTATGTATGTATGTATGTATGTATATGTGTGTGTATGTGTATGTGTATGTGTATGTGTATGTCAGGGGTGGGTTTCAACCAGTTCGCGGCGGTCCCCGCAAACTGGTTGGTCGGCGAACCTGGAAGTAAGTAACTTCCAGGAACGCCGAAGGGTCCACCCGCCCGCCCGCATTTCTTACCTGGTTTTGACGAGTTCTGCGCTTCCACGCATGCGCAGGATGCATACAGCGCCTGCGCGATCCTCCAGGAGCAGCTGGAGCATCGCACAGACGCTAGTACGCATGCGTGCACTGCGCGCGTGCACGAGGACGCCGCCCGTCCCATTCCAACCGAACTGGTTGGAACGGGGCGAGAAATCCACCCCTGGTGTGTATGTATATGTATATGTATATGTATATGTATATGTATATGTATATGTATATGTATATGTATATGTATATGTATATGTATATGTATATGTATATGTATATGTATATGTATATGTATATGTATATGTATATGTATATGTATATGTATATGTATATGTATATGTATATGTATATGTATCAATTTGCCTCATTCATTCCGTGCTATTCAGGGAGGGTTTGTCCATATCCCTGAGACTGGAAAAAAAAAACCTATAAAAATGAAATAATCTCTTTCAGAATAACTGTTGCGTTATTCTCCCACACATATTTTCCTTCCATTGCCCCCTCTCCACCCAAAAGAAAGAAAAATTGCATAAATAATACATTTGGTCTGCCCTACGCAACAAGCACAATAGCTACATTACAGTTTTCATTGAAGGACGCCCCTCTTTCTCATTTACATTATGAAACCTGTAACGCAATATCATCAACCCTTATTGGCTGAATCATCCAGACAGCATGTTCCTGCTCTCTCGCGAATATAGCTGGGTCCCTGTGTCAATGGAATGTATGACTGTGGGAACAAATAAAGGAAATTTGTCGTTGGCTCCTGGAATAATCTTAAAGCAGAAAACCGGGGAGAAGGAAGACAGTGAAAGAAGGAAGCAATAATGAAGATTTATTGAGAAATATGTGAGAACAAGCAAAAAAATCCCCAGTGGGAAGTGGCAGGAGGGAGGATGAACAAGCTGTAACAATGTTGTTTACTTGAATCCATGGTACATTTCGGGGCGTTTGGCATCCAAGTTTATATTCATCATGTTTTATTATGATAGCTCAGATGCAAGGAAATGTCAGCAGGTAGCATTCTGGGGCATGGTCTATCCAGGAAGAGCAAGGGGCAGTGAAAAATGTCCCTCTCTTCCTGTCTTGCTGGAGCCCTGGATGACCTTGAAGAATTTATTTCTTCTTTGCAAGCGGGCTCGAGAAACCTGACAAATGTGTCATGTATTAGCCAGACGTCATAAAGCATATTGAGATCTTGGAGAAGACTTACCTTGTAAAGATGGCACGCCATCCTTTCCCCTCTGTAGAAGCCAAATACTTTATGCATTACCTCTGCGTCAGCAGAAGCACCACATCATAAGGACAGGGAAAACATATTCATTGTTATGTTCTTGTGCTTCTGTCACTAATCAGCTACCTATTTTTGACATTCCAAGTGACCTGCCCACTGAAATATGCAAGTCAAAGGCATAAATCCATCTGCTTGGAATAGGAGGGGGAGCATAGCGTATCTCATGTATCTCCAAGTATTCATGGATGAAAATAGGGTCACACAACTGTTATACCAAGGATTACTTGAGGAAGGGTTCCCATCACATTTCAGTTACATATTGCTGATTTTTTTTCCTCACTCTTCTTCTAAAGCATCTGTATTCCGATTGTCTCAACCACGGGTCCCCAACCTTTTAGCCCTCAAGGACCACTAAATTCATAATTTTAAATCCTGCGGACCACTAATATGATCTGCCTAATGACTGGCTGGGTGGGGTGGCTAGGTGGTCATGTGACTGGGTGGGCATGGCCAACTTGATGTCACTCACATTGAGGGGCATCTCGCTGGCCTCTGCTTGCCCCTCCCCACCCAGCCACTCCTCGCCTGCATGCCTGGGCTCCTTAGGGCCCCAACGGGAAGCAGTTGTTGGAGCTAAGCAGCCACCATGAGAAAGAGTTGGCAAAATATCTGGCTCAGTTTGAATTGGATCTGACCTAGAAGGAGGCTCAGCAGAAGCACCTCCCTGAGGACCACGAGCATAGGCTTTCCAAGCAGAGGGAAGACCTGTGTGAGTACAAGGCCAGGTACCGGTGCCTGGAGGCTCAGCAGGCTGAGATGGTCAGCCAGTTCCAGGCCATGATACAGTCCCATTAGAACAAGGCCTTCTGGCTCTTTGCCACCAGCGGCACTTCCCTCCAGCCTTCACCCAAAGCCCTGCACCAGAAGGCTGAAGCAGACCCCAAGTTGGAATTTCTGCCCCCCTCCGACCCACACAAAAAGACCCCGAAGGGCGAGACTCTCTGCAGCAACACAAGCATTCATTGCACGTATCCAGCCCAGGGGCCGTAGTTTGAGGACCCCTGATTTAATGCAATATAAAAAATGCCAATAATTTTTCTGTGGATCACCAAAATTTTCTTGCAGACCACCAGTGGTCCACGGACCACCAGTTAGTGACCACTGGTCTAAAGTGCAAAAATGGGCTCCCCAAATTCAAACAACATGCCAAATTTGATGGTGTACGATTGTGGAGAGAAGACCTCTGGAGCAGTGGTGGGTTTCAAAAATTGTTCGAACCTACTCTGTGGGTGTGGCCTCCTTTATGGGAGTGGCTTGCCACCCATGTGACCGGATGGGAGTGACTTGCCGCCCATGTGACCGGATATGAAGATGCCGATGACACTTGTCAGAACCACCTTAAATTACCTCACACACAGCACTGGCATGCATAAAAATATGATGTAAACTTGTTTTTTAAAAGGCATCTTTGGTTTGCGTTAAAACAACTTCAACACACGCAATGTTTTTATTGCACCACAAACGCAGTAGCCATCCTTACCTTTCACAGAGGCACTGAGTTTTATAAATAGGAGCATGATAGCATAGAATAATCATATCCAAGGACCAGTGGTGGGTTTCAAAAATTTTTGGAACCTCTTCTGTAGGTGTGGCCTGCTTTCCAGGTCCACTGGTGGAACCTCTTCTAACCAGTTCAGTAGATTTGACGAACCGGTTCTACCGAATAGGTGCGAACTGGTAGGAACCCACCTCTGCTCTGGGGGAAAAAAGAGCCTGAGCTGCTATTTGTAGTTCAGAAGCCAAGGTGTCCAGCGCCAGGAAAATCAGAGCATCCAGGCAGTTCAAATGGGTGTGAAAAGATGTATTGCAGGCTTAAGCTCTCTACAAGAATCTGAATTACTAACAGTCCAAGCAAATCGGTGGTAGATAAGAGACTTTGGAATTCAAGGTGGGCTGGACTTAGATCTCTCGCAGGTGCACTTACCTGGCATGATGAACAAGGCATTTGGAGATTCCTGAGAGGGCAGGTGTGGTGGGCAGGGCCAGCAAAATTAACATCTGGTTCACCGGGCTGAATCCCACCCCAATACATACAATCGATGTTCTACTCTCACTCAATCCTATAGTAACTGCAGCTCCTAAACTGTCTCGCCATCTTAGTCTGATGGTACAGTTCATAAGATATTGGGCGCCCTCTCGTAGGTGAAATACTTTCTAAATTACTTTAAAGATTAAGATTAAGATTTAGTTTATTTGTATGCCGCCCTTCTCCGGGAGGGACTCAGGGCGGCGAACAACTCAAAGGGGGAAAAAGGGAACATAAAACACAATACACGTGATTAAAATACACGAAAATCACACAGCCATACCAGTCGAGAGGGGAGGGGAACTCATCAACCCCAGGCCTGCCGGCACAGCCAGGTTTTGACGGCTTTCCGGAAGGCCTGGAGAGAGGTAAGGGTCCGAATCTCCGCGGGGAGTTCGTTCCAAAGGGCCAGAGCTGCCACAGAGAAGCCCCCAGATAGTTATTTCAAGGTGTCCATATGGTTTAGGCATGAAGATATGGATATGAAAAATGTATGGCATTTAGCCAGCCTAATGTCTTCACTTATGCAAAAACAAAAACCCAAGGCTGTTGCGCCCAAGAATTAAAACTTAAGACTCACCCAAAATTAACATCAAGGCCGTTTAAAAAAGTTGCAGCTAAGAGGCGACTCAGCTAACCTATTTTTATAATGACATTTTTAATGTAGTCTTCCTCAAACACGCTTATGGGTTACCAAGACATATGCAGTATTTAGCTCTTATTTGTGAGCCAACTGTATTTGAAACAGTGTTAGTGTCTGGGAAATACAGGATGACTTCAGAAAAATATTAAAATCGCTCTGGGAGTGACAGGAAAAAATGGAGTGAGACAGATTTCTCTGGTTTGATCCTTTATGATTCTTTGCTGGTTATTGCATATATAAATTTCAATCCCTATGTACTACTGGAGGAGGTTTGGAGAGAGGGGAAGCGCGTGATTATCATATCACTCAAAGCAGCAGAACTTTTAGAAAATCAGCTCCAATATAAATCCACTCTATATAAAATGACTTTTAATATTCTTTTCTTTAACATAACTATTAAATTTTATATGATTAAAAATTTATTTACTCGCTCTTGTCCCTTAATTTGGATTTTTATTTGCTATTATTGCGACTCCCATCTGATCTCAGCAAATCTTTCTCTCTTGCTCTCTGCATATTACAGCAAGCAAGAAATGTTAAGACAAAAGCCTGCCATTAACCACAGCAGACAGTTAGAAAGTAAACTCTGTAAAAGAATGGAATTAAACATGACCATTCAGTAGGAAGAGCAGGGCCATCTAAGTGTAGCTAAGCAGCAAATAAGAGACATCGTGTTTCTACAGCTAGTTGAGTAATTGTGTCAGAGAAAGACATGCGTGCCAGACCCAAGCAATCAGATCAACATGGGTTGAGTACTTTATTGTGATCTACCTATAGTACAAGAATCTTCCCAGGCTGTTTACCTTCCCTTGGAAACAGACAGATAAATCCATGGAATCTTGGTGGTTGGGGGAGAGATACCCTTGGGAGCACATATAAATATCAAGTTAGGTCTTACTTTCGGGATAGATCATATTTTCAGGGAAACACAGTATTATCTGATCAACCTATAGCATAGCTTTATAGCAATCTAGTTTCTATATATCCTCCAGAACAAAATGCATAAACCCTCGGGATTATAACAATAAGGCTTAACCTTAATTTACTGGAGTTTTTCTTGAAGCCTATGAATTATGTTGTAAATGTGTTTTTTATTTTTTCCATTTTCATTTTTGTACAGTCACATATATACTGTGCAGAACCGGGGCCATATAACATTAAACAATAAACACAGCCATTCCTCTTGTCAATAATACCCCCCAAAATAGAAACCCAATGTACCTCTTCAACCCTCCATACACCTTTTCCATGAATTCTGGCTTCCATATAAATAAGTAAATATTTTTAGTTTCACAGGTAAACTTTAATATATTATGCCAGTAATTTCCCAAAGTAAGTTTCAGTGGTCTCTAGACATTTAAATAAATAAATAAACAGAGCATTTTTATTTTCTAAACAAAAAGCATCAGCAGCACAGAGGACAAAACTGAAGATGATTCTAGAGCGACGATGATGATGATGATGATGATGATAGACATAATAAACGAACCAATTTCGTTGTATTTAAGTACAATGACAATAAAGATTATACTTATACTTATGACCGAGTTGCTAAAAGACATGACCGAGTTGCTAAATTAACCCACTGGTCATTATGTAAAAAATACGACTTATCTGTATGAAAAAAGTCATGGGAGTACAAAGTTGAAAAAGGTATCGAAAATAAGAAGGTGGAGATCTTGTGGGACTTTCGAATAAAAACGGATCATCATTTAGAGAAACAACACGCCAGATATCATGGTTGTAGAGGGCTGAAATGTACAGTCTATTGATATCGCTGTTCCTGGAGATGCCAGAGTCGAAGAAAAAGAACTAGAAAAAATAATGAAATATCGTGACCTGGCCATCGAAACTACACAGCTATGGATGAAGCATGTAACAGTGATACCCATTGTCATCAGGGCACTGGGCACCATGTCCAAGAATTTTACAAGATACATCAACAAATTGCATCTTCCTGCAATAACATCAGCAGAACTGCAAAAAACTGCGCTACTCAGAACATCTTATATTTTAAGAAGATACTTGGTTGATATCTGGGACGCTGGCAGCAAACCGTATCAACCATTAGCACCAGTCCCTGGTATTTGTAATGCAATTTTGAATGTTCAGTTGGCTGAGTTTCGAAAATTTTGAAATCTAAATTGAATGGCGGAAATAAAATCAAGGCCATAAATACCTGGGCAATACCTGTTATAAGATACACAGCTGGTATAGTTAACTGGACACAAGCTGATTTGGATATTTTGGACCGAAAAACCAGGAAACTAATGATAATGGACTACAGTTTACATCCACGTGGTGATACTGATAGATTATATCTGCCCCGAAAATCAGATGGCAGAGGATTTTTACAAGTGAAGCAAATAGTTGAAGAAGAAAAAAAACATACACTGGCTGATTATTTAAAAGAAAGTCAAGAACATCTATTAATCGAAGTAAAGAACAAAAATCTATTGAAGGTCCAACAGACGAAACAAGAATACAGAAAAGATGTGATAAAATCAAGAATGGAGAGTTGGCAGAACAAAGCATTGCATGGCCAATTTCTGGAAAAAATAAAAGATAAAGTGGACAGTGAAAAAACTTGGTTATGGTTAACAGCAGGTACATTAAAGAAAGAAACAGAGTCACTAATCCTGGCTGTGCAAGAACAAGCTATCCGCATAAATGCCATTAAGGCCAAAATCGAAAAATCCTCTGATGATGCCAAATGCAGGCTTTGCAAAGAAGCTGATGAAACTGTTGATCACATACTCAGCTGCTGTAAAAAAATCACGCAGACTGATTATAAATTGCGGCACAATTCAGTAGCACAAATGATGCATTGGAATTTGTGCAAAAATTATAATATTAAACCAGCAACAAACTGGTAGAAACATAAGCCTCAAAAAGTCACCAAAAATCAGATGGTCAAGATCTTGTGGGATTTTCACATACAAACAGACAAAATACTGGTGCATAATACACCAGACATCACACTGGTTGAGAAAAACAAGGTTACAATCATAGACATTGCAATACCAGGTGATAGCAGGGTCAACGAGAAGGAATATGAAAAAAATCGCGAAATACCAGGATTTAAAAATCGAAATTCAACAATTATGGCACAAACCAGCAGTGGTAATTCCAGTGGTAATCGGCACACTGGGTGCTATTCCAAAGGCACTGTAATTACATTTAAAACAGTTAAAAATTGATAAAATCACCATCAGTCAAATGCAAAAAGCCGCACTGCTTGGATCTGCACGCATATTACGAAAATACGTTATGGCGTCCTAGGCCCCTGGGTGGGGTCTGACTGGTAATCAATGCCAAATCTGGCGAAACAACTGGCCACTGTGATACAATTCTGTTGTTGCGATAATGATAATACATTGCAATACCTGGAAATACATGAATTGAAGATAAATCACAAAGTACCGGGACTTGCAAATTGAAGTTGAGTGACTATGGAAAAAGAAATTGTGTGTTGTCCCGATTGTAATTGGAGTCCTTGGAGTAATACCCAAAGGGCTACCTCACTATTTGGAAATTTTAAATTTATCAGACTTGAACATTCTGATTCTACAAAAAAACACCCTACTTGAAACAGCTTATATCATCCAACATTACCTTAACAGTTCCTAGGTCCTTGGTTAGGACTCGAGCTGTTGAGCTATCAACCAGCCCCATAGGCTGTGAATCTCACCAAAGATTAACCACATAATAATAATCACAACAGCAGCAGCAGCAGCCAGAAAAATAATGACAGTGAATTCATCCACACAGCAGTGTTTGACAGATTCTACTTACCAAGGAAAATAGGTGGGCATAGAAAGCTGTGAGTACACCAGGTAATTGAAGAAGAAAAAGGGTCATAGAATATTTGAAGGACAGTGAAGAAAATGTACTGAAGATAGTATACCAGGAAGGCTTAGTGAGAACTGGAGAGACCAAATTGGTCTACAAGAAAGACCAAATGAATAAAAAAGAGAGATGACAAGGCAAAGGATTACGTCACCAGTACATTAAAAAAAAAATAGCAGGCAAAGCAGTAAATCACAAGACATGGGAATGGCTAAGAGCAGGATAGTTGAAGAAAGAGACGGAGAGTCTAATTCTGACTGGATAAGAGTAGGACCAAGACTTAATGCATACAAAGCCAGAATTGAGAAGACATCCACAGTGTCAGAGCTGGAAGCCATCTTTTACATTGGGCCTTCAGGCCTGCCACATTTTCTGCTGTGGGAAAATGGGAGGGGGGATTTTACAGAGTGTGGGTGATATGTAGCCATAACAACATTCTTTCTCAGAAACTCAAGGTCAGCTGTCCCTGCAGCTACAATGAGATGACTGGAAGGCATCTCTTGTTTTGGATGGTACCTGATTGGGCATGTGGGTGCTGGGCAGGGACTTTCTTTTGGGTGGGGAAAACCTGGAAACTTACAGAATCAGGTTTTCCCAGATGTGCCAATATGACATCTCTAATAAAATGGAACTTTGAGGAAATTCAAGCCACGAAGTCTTCCTTCGTTGGGAGGGGGGATGTTACTTGGAATAGCACTTAGACTTATATATTACATCACAGTGCTTTTACAGCCCTCTCTAAATGGTTTACAGAGTCAGCATATTGCCCTCAACAAACTGGGTCCTCATTTTACTGATCTCGGAAGGATGGACAGCTGAATCAACCTTGAGCCTGGTGAGATTCAAACTGCCAAATTGCAGTCAGCTGGCAGTCAGCAGAAGTGGCTGCAATACTGCATTCTAACCACTGCACCACCTCGGCTCATAAGACAATTATAGGATGCATTTCTGCCCGGAAAGCAGCCAAAGAAATCAACAATTGGGGTGGCGGGGGGAAGCATTACAAAGATAAAAACTCTGATGGAGTATGGTTAGTGATGAAGGTGGCTGTGGCAGCTCCCTCTATAATACATACACAACATTATAGCTAAGGTTAAAACATATTAGCTGTAGCGGTGCTCACTGAAATGTGCATTAATCCAGAGGACCAATGGGCTACTCAATTTCGCAGTCTTTATTTTCTGAAAGAGAAGAATGGGAAGACGCTGAACAGTAAATATCAGTTCTGAGGCATTTGAGGATGGAATAAAAGACAGAGGGTATTCGTTTCCCTGCTCCATTCTCTCCCCTGCCAAAGCCCAATTTAGACAGGAGATAGATAGACTGAACTTCCGTAATAGAACTCCTATCTGGGATAACGATCTCAGCTTTTATACTTCACACATCACGGGTAGCTATCAGAGCGGTTGTGACTTTTGGAGCTAAAAGAAAATGCTTTGGGTCTGGAATTTACTGCTGGAGGAAAAGAAAGCAAAAGAAGTACAAAAAGGAATTACATTCTTAAGGCAGGGAAAATAAGCTTCGGAGTGCCAGTTGAAGAGAATATTTGTAGCTCAGGGTTTGAACTGAGGGGTCCTGGGTGCTCTCGGAGCTTGGTTGTTTTCTTGCAGATGTTTCATTACCCAACTAGGTAACATCATCAGTGCTGGAAAGGAATGGGTTTGCTCGCTGGATTCATCTCATTTTCACTTTAAAAAGCTTCTGAGTCCTTGGCGTGACTGTAAGAGACAAGAGATTGGAGAGCCACTTGTCTGGAATGGTATACAGCCTCCTGCTTGAGGAGTGGGTTGGACTAGAAGACCTCCAAGGTCCCTTCCAACTCTGTTATTCTATGTCTTGCATGGAGGGATGACCCTTCTTTTAGGCGGTGAACATCTGGCATCAGTTGTAGGTTTTCAATGAAGTGAAAGGGCAGTTAATTACTATTCATTTTCTTGTTTGTTCCATTTATCTTACAAGGTTGCAGAGGGTTTATGGAGATGTGCTTCAGTGGTGGAATGCTGCCTGTTTAGCAACTGGTTCAGGGAGCACATGCCTTGCACGCAAGTGTGATTTGTGCATGCACGCAGGGCTGAGAATGGAGCATTTCGAAGCTCAGCTGCTTAATTTCCAACTCAGCAATGATAAGTAAAACAGCTGGGGGGGGGAATCAGCTGTGCCTTGCGATTAAGTTGAGCTAGAAAGCAGGAAATAAAGGACAGGGGTGAGTGGGTGGGGCCAGCTGATTGTTGGAGCTAGAGGTTTGCCCGAACTGGCCCGAACCGGCTGAATACCACCTCTGCTGTGTTTCTTATCTTACAAAGTGACTGGATTTCAGCAAAACCTCTTGGAGACAGTAGGGCTATGTGTTTCCCAAATTATCCAGTGTGATGTCCTTAGCACTAAGTATTTCCCCCGTACCTCCATTCACATGTATTTCGGAGCTGAGGATAGAACATGATTATGGCTGAATCTCAACACATAACAATATGGATGGACTTAAAGCTGGTGAGACCTTCTCACATAATAATCATGACTTTCAACCCCGCTTTTCTAAACACTCCCCGCCGAGATCCGGACCCTCACCTCTCTCCAGGCCTTCCGGAAAGCCGTCAAAACCTGGCTGTGCCGGCAGGCCTGGGGTTGATGAGTTCCCCTCCCCTCTCGACTGGTATGGCTGTGTGATTTTCGTGTATTTTAATTATGTGTACTGTCGTTTATGTTCCCTTTCCCCCCCTGAGTTGTTCGCCGCCCTGAGTCCCTCCTGGAGAAGGGCGGCATACAAATAAACCAAATACAATACAATACAATACAATACAACACAGAAGGACTTAAACTGGAGATGGGACAATGGGGGTTGACTTTATTTACCCTAGCCATCTCCCTGGCCACACAGATTCCTCGTCTCCAAACATATATAAGAAATGTTACTATGTTTTAGAATTAAAATAGTATGGAGCAATTTTAAAATTTAAAATTGCTCCATACTATTGTGGGAAGGGAACTTCACCAAGACAGTGTTGTATTAGGTAGACCAGTACAGCCCATAACCAAACTGGAAGTCACTAGAATAACAAAGCCAGCATACATTCTAAAAGAAGCCTCCTGAGAATAATTACCAAGATATCAGGACAATTAAGAATAGCTGCAGAGTAGAAAATAATACAAAAGACCTAGGAAGTGCAAGAAGAAGTTATCCTTAAGAAAAGGAAAAGGTCAGAATGGCAACAAAGACTGATTAGCTAAGGCAGTGTTTCTCAACCTTGGCAACTTGAAGATGTCCGGACTTCAACTCCCAGAATTCCCCAGCCAGCATTCACTGGCTGGGGAATTCTGGGAGTTGAAGTCCGGACATCTTCAAGTTGCCAAGGTTGAGAAACACTGATCTAAGGACAAAAATGTAAAAATAGGAAATACAGTAGAAGACACTTGAGCTCATCCCAGCTCCATGGGAAGTACTTTAGGGCAGAGGAATAACAAAACGCAAGGCAGGATTAGAGCCATTAGCAAAGGCACACACGAAAGTGATAAAACAATAGTGCAAAGAAAACAAAAGGACTTCAAAGAGGGAAATGGTATAAAAAATGTACACTTACTGTATGTCGGGGTCAGCTCACCCAGAAACGCTGATCTACACCACTGTAGGTCTGACTTTCCTGAAATAATAAAGACAAGTTGCTTTCAAACGCAGCTTGCTTCGATCCTAAATTCATTCACTCAGCCGGGGACGTTCTTCCAGCTGGGAAATCCGAACTCGCGGAGGAAAACCCTTTTCCGGTTTAACACTATAAAGCAGATTTCAGCCAAGTAGAGAAACTCAGAGACCCATCCAGTGGCAACAGGAGACATAGAAGGCCTCATCATTAAGGGAAGACAAAGCAAAGCAAATCCTCTCTATTTTATAATCTACTTTCAGGGACAAATTTCTAATATGACAGGTCGGAAGCCACACAAATTCCACCTATTCCTACCAAATTAGACAAGAGGGACAGGAGTAGAGTTTGCCTTTTCCTTATAAACTTTATGCAATTACCCAAGGGATCTTCTCTTCTCTTAAAAAGCCAGCCCATCTACAGTCTGCTTCTTGTATTCTGGGACTTCTTAGAATGGCCATGGACTGCAGACTACATGATCCCTGGGCCATACTAGGAAACCTCCAGCGAAAGCTTCTTCACCTCATTCGGTCCATAGAAATGCTTCTCTTCCAAGACATGAGATTGTTTTGCTACTGGAAAGACACAGGTTGATAGATAAAAGGGTATAACCTAAAACTAGTTAAACTTAGTGAAATTTAGTGACAAGAGATATAGTTAAATAAATAATTGATAATGATAATAATGTATACATGTGTATTGCTATGATAAGTAATAATTGGATATGAATATTGAATGGTACCTATGAAAGGAAGATTAGAAAAAAAATTGGTTATATATAAAGGTTAATAAAAAAGAACTAAGTTAAATTTAGTTAAGTTTTGTTTATTGGGGGGAAATGTTATGATAAAGGACACAGTTAAATAAAGGAGGGATAATGATAACAATGTGTGTGTGTGTATGTGTATGTGTGTGTATATATATATATATATGTGTGTGTGTGTATGTATGTATATGTATGTATGTATGTATGTGTGTATATATATATATGTATGTGTGTATATATGTATGTGTGTGTGTATATATATATATGTATGCATGCATACATGCATGCATGCATGTATGTATGTATGTATGTATGTATGTATGTATTTGTGCTGATAAATAAATAAAGGGAGACTAGTATAGATCTATTTCAAGCTATTTAGCTCTCATCAGCTAGCCATAACCTTACTGGGAATCGAACCTGTGCTGTCTTGCATCTTAGGCAGATGTGTTAACCACTAAGCCACAGAGTTCGACTCCTTATCAGCTGTGCCGGGGTGAAAGGTATCTATTTAGAGTTACAACCCCCGGTATGCCTGGAATGGAAGTAGTGATCTTCCTCCCAAGCATGTGCATCTGCTGTTCAATGTAAATTGTTCTTCATGCATGCATAGAACAATTTACAGTGAATTGCACATGCGCAGTCACTAAAAACTAAAATGGCGGCAGCCCAGTGGCAGTGAGGGAACTGGTTCAGGGGCCTGGCAGGCCTGGGTCGCTGCCGGTTCTGCGATCCAGGCCTGAATTCCACTACTGGTTGAGCTGAACCAGGCCGAACCGGGAACAACCCACCTCTCCTGCAGTCTTAGATGACTTTTAAGTGGTCCTTTGCAAAGTTCTACCCTTTTTCACTTTAAAGAAAGGAGGGGGAAAAATTGAAGCTACTTCCAAATTCTTCTCATTGGCCAGCTTGCCAGCAGATTGTTTCACCTGTCCTGCACGTTATGTAATGTCTCTGGACCCATAAAGGTGTGATGGTAAATATTGTGCAGTGGGCTTCAGTAGGCAAGAACAAACCAGCGTAGATACAGCAGCACTTATTGACTCAAAACTGGAACTGTGGAACAACAGGCAAATTCATGTAATTTAGACTCTTTGTCCATAGGCCCTTAACCAATCACAATAATTGTAAAAAGCTGCCCAAATATATATTTTCTAAGTTTCCCTCCAAAACAGTTGCAATTAACAGTTAGGGCAATGGTGAAATGCAAATATTTTTACTACTGGTTCTGTGGGCGTAGCTTGTTGGATGTGGCAGGGGAAGGTTACTGCAAAATCCCCATTCCCTCCCCACTCCAGGGGAAGGTTACTGCAAAATCCCCATTCTCACCCCACTCTGGGACCAGCCAGAGGTGGTATTTGCCGGTTCTCCGAACTATTCAAAATCCCGACTACCAGTTTTCCAGAACCTGTCAGAACCTGCTGAATTCCACCCCTGAGTTAGGGTCATCTAAAGGTTAGCTTCACTTTAGCAGAGTGAAGTTAACAGGGTCATCTAAAGGTTAGTTTCACTTTAGCAGAGTGAAGTTAACAGGGTCATCTAAAGGTTATTTCACTTTAGCAGAGTGAAGGTAACAGGGTCATCTAAAGGTTAGTTTCACTTTAGCAGAGTGAAGATAACAAGGTCATCTAAAGGTTAGTTTCACTTTAGCAGAGTGAAGTTAACAGGGTCATCTAAAGGTTAGTTTCACTTTAGCAGAGTGAAGGTAACAGGGTCATCTAAAGGTTAGTTTCACTTTAGCAGAGTGAAGTTAACAGAGTCATCTAAAGGTTAATTTCACTTTAGCAGAGTAAAGTTAACAGGGTCATCTAAAGGTTAGTTTCACTTCAGCAGAGTGAAGTTAATAGGGTCATCTAAAAGTTAATTTCACTTTAGCAGAGTGAAGTTAACAGGGTCATCTAAAGGTTAGTTTCATTTTAACAGGGCTTAGCACAACTGTATATATTCAATACATAACAGCAAATATACGGGTATACGTCCATGCTTCTGTTATGCTTTTGTTATGGGAAAATAAGAGTTAGCAACGTAAAGAGAAACATAAAAGTGAGTTTAATGAATGGAAATGGGGTACTTAAGAACTTTGCATGGTCAAATAAGAAGAAATGGGTGCTGAATTGAATTAATACAAAAGTCAGTGTTCTGTATAAAAGAAGTTTATTGAAATGGTTTGATCACGGAAAGAATACACGAGGATTGAATTTCAAAATAAAGATATGAAAGAAGAGTGAATGGATCAAAAGGAAGACAAAGAGTAAGAAGGAGGCCATTGTTGGTTGAAGTTGATGAGATCTCAAAAAAAAGGAGAGAGAGGTGAGAATTTTAAGGAATAAAAGACAATGTATGAATTGGAGTTCTGGGCTTACGCGAAACAAAGATGGCTTGCAAGGATGAAAGAAATGGAAAGGGTGAATGAACGGTGCTGGTGTAAGTAAATGTAGCTAGATTTTCTTTTGTTTTCATATCACCTCTCTTTCATTTTTTTTTAAAGATTAATTCTGATAATAATACTACTTCTGGGTCCACAGTGCTTAGTTTAATGTTGCTTGCCACAAATGGGGAAGCATGTGATTGACGTGTAGTTGTATGCAATATTGTGAATAGATGTATGCAACATTGTGCATGCATACAATGAAGGAAGTATTTCCACCTTTAGATAAAGTATTGTCCACCTTTCCTCATTGTAGTCTCAGAAAAATAATGAGTCTCAGGAAAACCTGTGGGCCAGTTTTTCCCCCCGACATTTGTCAGTTCCAATCACTCCCCTACTCCTTAAGCAAGAGACAGCTGTCCAGCAGTTAGTCCATTTTCTGTTCTCTGAAGGACATACTGTAGCCGGCTGCAGAGATATGGCAGGGTCCCTCGTCCCTTTTCCTTTGGAGCTATATCTAATCTGATACCTTCCCGTGTGTTTCTTTATTCGACAGCATTTTAATCTGGGAGGCGTCCAATGGGGAGTGGAAACAGGGTCAAGCCAACTAGCTTAGACAAGATGGACAGAGTCCTGTAGAGAATCCTTCCTCCAGCGCTCCCATTGGTTGGGTGTTGTTTCCCTCTCCTCCCGGTTGCCTGGCGATGGGCTGGAAAGGGACATCAGCAAACCAATCACCTTGCCTATAATGGCTGTCACAACCATGGCTATCATTCAGCAGCGACTGGGAAGGGATACAGGCAGAGGCAGGATAGAGATTGACAATGAGCACCCCAGATTTTATGCTGGCATTGTGTTTTGTTCTGTCAAATGAGGACGGGTAACAGTTTAGCTTTCGCGGTGAGGAAAGGCCCTGAGGTTGTAGGTTTGGGTTTTGTTTGTTTCGTTTCCATAGGGTCTGTCCTTTAGGTAAAGGTTCCCCTCGCACATACGTGCTAGTCGTTCCCGACTCTAGGGGGCGGTGCTCATCTCTGTTTCAAAGCTGAAGAGCCAGCGCTGTCTGAAGACGTCTCCATGGTCGTGTGGCCGGCATGACTAAACACTGAAGGCGCATGGAACGCTGTTACCTTCCCACCAAAGGTGGTTCCTATTTTTCTACTTGCATTTTTACATGCTTTCGAACTGCTAGGTTGGGATGGATGGATGGATGGATGGATGGATGGATGGATGGATGGATGGATGGATGGATGGATGGATAGGCAGGCAGGCAGGCAGGCAGGCAGGCAGGCAGGCAGGCAGGCAGGCAGCCAAGCAGACACACAGACACACAGATTTACTCTTCATCTAGTCTTTACTTTTAGCTGTTGTTGTAATATAACTCCTTGTGTAGCAATAGCAATATAGCAATAGCAGTAGACTTATATACCGCTTCATAGGCCTTTCAGGCCTCTCTAAGCGGTTTACAGAGAGTCAGCATATTGCCCCCAACAATCTGGGTCCTCATTTTACCCACCTCGGAAGGATGGAAGGCTGAGTCAACCCTGAGCCGGTGAGATTTGAACCGCTGACCTGCTGATCTAGCAGTAGCCTGCAGTGCTGCATTTAACCACTGCGCCACCTTGGCTCTGTGGGTGTGGGTCACCCATGGCCCAGTGCATAACGGGGCATGCGCAGCCACACTGAACCACATAGGAGAAAACAAACTCCTAAAGAACATAACATCCTGATAGTTAATAACATAACATCCTGATAGTACTCCATAACATCCTGATAGTTCACTCTAGATGTGCCTTACCAATGACACCCAGGATTTGACCATATATAGACAGAACTTCCCTGAGCAGTAGATTAGCAATTGTAATTTGACAGGCTGTCTTAAATCACATGCTGATTGCTCCTCCTGCCTTTGTCCTATTTCAATAAAAGGGGCTTCCAGACCCCCAATCGGGGTCGCTCCATCCCGAGAAAGCTCGTGTCCGTGTCTTTTCTCCACATTGGCCTCATGGACGAACCACGGGAACTTCACAAGCTGTCAAATCACTGGTGCCACATGATACTAACAATGAAAAAATTGAAAACCTGTCCATTTGTCAACACTGAAGTAGCGACTCTTTTTAACCTCACGTGGCAGCTTGAAGAAAAGGCACACTTGCTTTAGAAAAAGTGCTGCGAGTTCCTTCGCGTTCCCAAGTACCTCATCCGAATCAGATCTGATCCACATTTGCCAGGCCTCCAACTGAGAAAACAATACACTTAATGCAGGGGCATATCTTCCCTGTATGGCTTAATTTCAGAATATAATCCTCCTGCATTTTAAAAGTGGACATATTTCACTGATTAGAATATATAGCCCCTTCGCCATTACTTGCTTTAATTAAAATGTACACTCTGAAAGTTACATGGTGACAAATCATGCTAATTACGCATGCCAGCAGTACCTCCAGAGACTGGTCCATATGTTAAATCCTGCCATTTAACATTGAATTGACAGGGGTATTATGAAAAGTTAGAAGCATTATGTTTACTACCGAGACACAGTGCTAACTACAGAAACCCTGTAAGTGGATGGGGAAAGGGTTGTTTATTTCAGAAACACTAGATATACAAAAGAAATGTGTGTCTCTGTGATGGCAATGAATAAGTTCTCCATGATTGGGGCAATTTGACTAATAGCAGAATAACAAAAAGGTTTTTTTATATCTCTTGACTGCCACCTAATGGTCATCTGGATTGTTGCAGACTACAATTGATAAAGGTAAATATAAAGGTACCCCGCGCACATATCTGGTAGTCGTTCTCGACTCTAGAGGGCAGTGCTCATCTCCATTTCAAATCCGTTTCAGCGCTGTTTGAAGACATCTTCGTGGTCATGTGGCCGGCATGACTAAACGCCGAAGGTGCACGGAATGTTGTTACCTTCCCGCCAAAGGTGGTTCCTATTTTTCTACTTCCATTTTTACGTGCTTTCAAACTGCTAGGTTGGCAGAAGCTGGGACAAGTAATGGGAGCTCACTCCATTACGCGGTGCTAGGGATTTGAACCGCCGAACTGCCAACCTTTCTGATCAACAAGTTCAACGTCTTAGCTACTGAGCCACCTCTTTTGGCACTAGCCAAAAGAGACTACTTATCCTGGCTTGCATATTTCAAGCCATTGAGCAGCTAAAATGCTCCCTGTTGAAAACAGACTAGTGTATGGATCACAACTTTGAAAGGATGAGTTGATGTTGACTTAGTGACAACAACTGCAGCTTGGGTTGTTAGTTCTGTGAGGATGTATGGCTTGTTTTTTCCTAGTTTAATTTTGATTTGGTTTTTATTCGGGCTATTGTATTGTGATCCAAAAAAACGAGACAACTGGTAAATAGCATTAAAAAAAAAATACAGAAAGCTGTTTGCTGCCACCTGGTGGTGTAAACACTAGGAGTTAATATTTTTTTTCTGCCTTTCTGCTGCCATCTCATGGCCATTGAGATTTATACAGGCAAGATACTAACTGGTTTAGCAACATCTCAGGCCTCTAATCAATCCAGAGAATGGCAAAGCAAAAACAGGTAAAGAGTTTTCATTTTCATCCAGGCTCATTTATTTTGGCAATCTTTCATAAGCCGGATTGGTCTAGTGCAGGGGTGTCAAACTGGATTTCTTTGAGGGTCAGATCAGCATTGCAGTTCTCTGCAGGCTGGAGGGGGGACAGAGAGATGGGCGGACACTTCCTGCAGCACCCTGCTGACCAAAACAGGCTGTGTGGGGGCCTCGTGTGACCCCCTTGAGGCCCCTTTTTCAGCCTCCATGCCCTCCTGCAGCATTCTGCCAGTTGAAAACAGGCAGTAGGGGGCTCACATGGCCCCTTGTGACCCATTTTGGCTTGTGGAGGCACCGTGAGCTGGTCCTTTGATATTTCTAGGCTGGCCCCATGGGCCAAATCTAAGCACCACGCGGGCTGGATGTGGCCCACGAGCCTTGAGTTTGATACCCCTGGTCTAGTGGTTAAGGCACCAGACTAGAAACCAGCAGACTTTGAGTTCAAGTCCAACCTTACCCATGAAAGTCAGTTGGGTGACCTTGGGCCAGTCACTCTCAGTCCAACTCACTTCACAGGGTTATTGTTGCAGGGAAAAATAAGAGAAAGAAGGAGTATCAGATCACCACCTGGTGTTGTTTATAAAAAAATAATAAAAGTGTGATATAAATTAAATAAATAAATATGATTTAGCCATGCAACCCCTTAAAAAAATACACCACCTTAGCTGAAATCTTCAAGTTCAGATTTCATAGGAATGAGGACTTAGGCAAAAATGTCAAATACATGTAGTCCTTGACTTATGACCACAATTAAGCCCAAAATTTCTGTTGCTAAGTGAGATGGTTGATAAGTGAGTTTAGCCCCAATTTATGCCCTTTCTTGCCACAGTTGTTAAGTGAATCACTGCAGTTGTTAAGTTAGTAACACCAACTGCGTTACTAACTTAACAACTGCAGTGATTCAGTTGCTACGTTAGTAACACAGTTGTTAAGTGAATCTGGCATCCTCATGGACTTTGCTTGTCAGGTGGTCGCAAAAGGGGATGACATGACCCCGGGACACTGCAACCGTCATAAATATGAGTCAGTTGCCAAGCATTTGAATTTTGATCACGTGACCACAGAAATGCTGCAAGGGTCGTAAGTGTGGAAAACAGTCATAAGTCAAAGTGAGACTCAAAGAAAGTCTCAGTGCTGTTGTAACTTTGAACAGTCACTAAACGAATGGTTGTAAGTCAAGGACTACCTGTAAATCCCTGTCTCCAATCAAATGCATCTTCTGCATGGGGCAGTACCATCTAAAGCAGTGCTTCCCAACGTGGGGCACATGCCCGAAGGGGGGAGGGCGATTTGATTTTGAATGGGGGCACTTTGAACCTTGTTTAAACAAAATTAATGGCCTTTTAGGCTTCCTCCGCGTCAGTAGAGTTCACTTCTTGAGTCACTTCTTGATGCTTAGGTGGGGCATGGCCAAAAAAAGTTGGGAACCACTGGTCAAAAGAAAGGACTTGCGTCATCAATGGTTGAAGTAATAGCAATAGCAATAGCAATAGCAGTTAGACTTATATACCGCTTCATAGGGCTTTCAGCCCTCTCTAAGAGGTTTACAGAGTCAGCATATCGCCCCCAACAACAATCCGGGTCCTCATTTTACCCACCTCGGAAGGATGGAAGGCTGAGTCAACCCTGAGCCAGTGAGATTTGAACAGCCGAACTGCAGAACTACAGTCAGCTGAAGTAGCCTGCAGTGCTGCATTTAACCACTGCGCCACCTCGGCTCAGTGTCAATATCTGCGTCATTTTCCTACATGTCCTCACTCATTTTGATGATGGAGAACATGATTTTGAAGTTCCGTTCAAAGGAGAAGAAATTTTCAAAGCATTCAGCCTGCACTCAGGCGTGGGATTCAGCCGGTTCGGACAGGTTGGGCGAACTGGTAGCACCGTCAATCAGCTGGGGGAGCGAACCAGTTCGCTCCGCTGATCAGGTTGGCCCGCCCCTGCACTTTACTTACCTGTATCCACTCAGATGATTCGTGCAGCAAAGCGGATTGCCACGCCTCTGCTGTGTTACTCCCCAGAAGTAACGTTGAAGGTAAGTTTTGTTCAAACTTCCGACGTGTGCGCGCAAAGCACATGATCACCGAACTGGTTGTTAAACCGGCAGGATCCCACCACTGCCAGCACTTCTTTAGTCACAAAATGGCCACATGGTCACATCTCTCATTTCTGGAGAGATCATTGTGCACAGGGCAACCTTCCATGTTTCAATGAAATAAATCCCAAGAGAAGGATAAGAAACAAAACCTTACTGGGACGTTCTCAGTACTGCTGTTACTATAATCCCATCCTTCAGAAGTGGAATGACGTCTCCTTCTTGCAGTGAAATTTTAAGAAATTGCTTGATATTTCTGCTCACATTTTTGGCAGAATGAATTAAAGGGCAATGAATTAAAAGACTATGTGTGAGAATGGACAATACAGCTTAACTTTACTATACTTTACTTTAATTAACTTTACTATAATTGCTATAGTTTATATTTATCTATCTATCTCTACAATATCTATCTATACCTTTCTCTCCATCATCATCATCATCATCATCATCATCATCTTCATCATCATCAATCTATATCTACCCATCTATCTATATCCATCTATCAATCAATCATCTTCTATATCTATTGGTCTATCATCTATCTCTATCTGTCTTCATCATCAATATCTATCTATATCTTTCTCACCACCACCACCACCACCATCATTTATATCTACCCATCTCTATCATTATCTATATCCATCTATCAATCAATCATCTTCTATATCTATCGGTCTATCATCTATCTCTGTCTTCATCATCAATATCTATCTATATCTTTATCATCATCATCATCATCATCATCATCATCATCATCATCATCTATATCTACCCATCTCTATCATTATCTATATCCATCTATCAATCAATCATCTTATATATCTCTATCATCCTCTCTCATACTCTCTCTCTCTCACACTATCTATCAATCTACCTACCTACCTACTTACCTATCTATCTACATACATATATCATCAATCTATATCTATCTGTCTCTATTATCATCTATGTTTATCTATGCCTGCCTGCCTGCCTATCATCCATTCATCCATCCATCCATCCATCCATCCATCCATCCATCCATCTATCTATCTATCTATCTATCTCTATAATCTGTGCTCTTTTCCTGGCTTGGCCTTCTAGGTTTTTCATGTTTTTCATTATTGTTATATTTTGTAACTTGCCATGTTTACTATCTTGACTAATACAAGGAAAGATAGCAGCTAATTAAATGGGGTACTGTAATGAGCAGCTACTCTAGAATATTAGAGATTCTAAAAGAAAGGAACTCTGCACAAGAAATCTTATTTCTTTTTTATTGAGAGATAAATTGCACCTTCTGCCTATCTGGCACCCGGTAGAATGTATAATAAAAATATCAATTGAAGCTTAAAATGCTCAGGTGCAAAAAGAAAGTTTTAAAAAGCCTGAGAGCGGCATTAAAATAAAATGTGATAAAACATCAAACAGGAATGAAAGCTTTTTCTTTTCTTATTCAACATTGGTTAAGAACCTATTTTCAGTTTGTAGAACTATTTGGGGAATAAAAGATCAAGATTTGCCCTGTCCTCAGTTGCAGTTCACCATGAGAAAATCATCAGCAATCATCTCCAGCCTTCGCCCTTGGTTGCACAAAGTTGGCCTTATTTCATCCCTATCAAATGAAACCGTTTTAAATCATCACTAAGAGGGATAAAAGTGGTATTTTGCCCTTTAAACGGCTCCTATCCCACGACACTCTGAGAACCTTCATTACTCCTTGTCTTCAAGGTCCAATTAGATTACCTATAGTGGCCACAACTAATGATATCTTGCAGTTGGAAGGTATGAATGACAGTGAAAATGAAGCAGCAATTGCAGGAATCAGCACTGCAGTCTCCATCCCCATGCTTGTGACCAGTGGTGGGATTCAAACAATTTAACAACCGGTTCTCTGCCCTAATGATCAGCTGGGAAGCAAGTTGACCGTGTTGAGTTGACCCACAGCACGTTGACTGCAGTGAGTTGTCTTAGACTCAAGGCCCAGGGACTGGATTCAGCCGATGGGATGCTTAGATCTGACCTGTGGGGCTGTGTTCTGACCCCCCCTCCTCCGTCCAGTAACGAAAGCCAAGACAGGAATACCTGAGAATGTTTTTTAATAAGTCCAGACTCTCGGTGGCTGAAAGCCAAATCAACAAACAGATAAGCACTTTGGAAGCAAGTCCTACAAACCTTGGCAGCAATGCACACAAACTCTGGCAACAATCCAGCCTGCCAAGTTTGTTTCTCATTAGTCCCTAACGTTGACTTCTGCAAGGAGGGCGTGGCACAAGCAGTCTCTTTTATACTCTGGAGAGGAGCTTAATGAGCATCAGCTGAGCATAATTACCTCCTGTAATTACATAGTTGTTCTTGGCGCCGAGTAGCCCTTCGACGGCGTGCATCCTGGAACAACTCACAGGTGGTTTCTGAATCACTCTCTTGTCTCCTCCCCACTGATCCAAAGCTCAGGAGCCACCTGGTGGCCAACCAGTCTCTCTGTGCCCTGCTCAGAGTCGGAACCCTGTCCAGGGTCCTCCACATCCTCCAGAGCCAACTCATAAGGCCCCTTGCTGTCGGAGTCTGGTGGCAGCTCCAATGGCTCCTGCCAGGCCACAACAGGCTGCCCTGGAAACAGTGAAGGACCAGCCCTCCGGAGCTCCGTTTTCACTGGCAGAGAGTTGCAGGAAGTCATCACAGCCAAAAACGGAGCTTGGGAGCCAGTGGTGGGATACGTTACGATACAATGCTCTGGAGGGCCCGCCCGCCTGCCCACGCTCCTTACCAGTATTTGAGCCAATCGGGGCTTTCACCGATTAGACCCTCGAACTATGTGGTTAAACTTTCATTACCAAACTAGCTAACATCATCAATGCATTTGGTAATGATATGTCTGCAAGAAAACGACCTAGCTCATCAGGGAGCACCGAGGCCCCCATGATGGTTGACTAGTGAGAGTGAAGGAAAAGCCCTTAATGTGCCATCTTTGGCACATTTACTCATAAGCTCTTAATTCCAAGAAAACACAGCCCAGGCCCGACTGTTACAGGTTACCTTTCAAATCTCAGGAGAATGGAAATACAATGGGAGTAGAGGAGCTGCTTTGTTTCCCTGAGATTCGAAATGACTCTTTATGAAACATAACATCCTCAAGAACAAGAAACATTTATCCTGATACCTATAGGCAGGGAGAAAGGGTAGCAAAACACAACTGTGTCTGAAAAGCCATTGAAGAAAATCAGGAGTGTTTTAAAAAAGTTTTCCTCAACAACACTTTTGTCGAAGGCTATAATTTTCCGTCCTTTGAACAGGATTTTCATGAAGCCTCCTCATTTTCCCCCTTTAGGATAAATTTGTTTTATTCATTAGAAAACGCTTTCAGCTGTTCGGTAAACTGCTATTGTCTCGGCTTCTTACACAAAGAGGACACTTTTGTGTTGCCTTGATAAACCCCAGCCTGCCTTCCTGCCTGACTTCCTCAGCTGTTTCTTCTACCTTGGCAGTTTGGAAACGAGAGTTGAAAGTTGTTGCATACAGTTTCCCCCCCCCAGCCCAGATGTGCTTAGCTTGTGCATTCACGCACACACCTTCAATCACACACATTAATATTTAAAAACATGTCTATTTCTAACTTTCTGAGACTTCAGGCAGCACGCAAACTCTGAGCATTGATACAAATTAAAAGAACCCCTTTTAGGACTTCACGGTGACCCTTTGCAAAACCTACAATGTCCTGTTGTAGACAACTTTACCGGTGAGCAGTGGTGGGTTCCGGTTCCCGTTGCAACCGGTATGGTGCAACAAGGCCCAGCATCCCCCACATGCATGTATGCAGCACGTGCGCAGGAGTCACCTCCATGATGCCTCCGCGATGCTCTAGCTGCTCGGCAGAGCGTCGCACAAGCGCCGTATGCTCCGTGCAAGGAAGCGGCGAAGAGCTCAAATACAGATAAGGAGCTTGGGCAGGTGGGCGGGGCCTTCTGGAGCGCCATACCAGAATGGTACCTGGTGCTCCCGGCAGGCACCGGTAAGCCCGTATGGGGGCGTACCGCCTGCAACCCACCACTGCTGGTGAGGATCACTTAAACATGGTTTGTCAGCTACACCACCAATGAGTGGTTCCCAAGCATGCTAAGCCAAAGAGCAGTGATGGCGAATCTTTTCAGCACTGAATGCCGAATAAGGAGCACTTCATGCGCGCAGGGTCTGGAGGCCAGAAACAGACCCCGTTTCAGGCCTTCCCGAACTTCTGAGTCTCCGTGTGCGCCCTGCACTTACCTGCATCCAAAACAACTCCTGGAAGGGGCAACGCCAGCCAGGAGTGGGATTTGGGGGTTCTCTGAACTATTAGCAGTTAGTTAGCAGTTAGACTTATATACCGCTTCATAGGGCTTTCAGCCCTCTCTAAGCGGTTTACAGAGTCAGCATATCGCCCCCACAGTCTGGGTCCTCATTTTACCCACCTCGGAAGGATGGAAGGCTGAGTCAACCCTGAGCTGGTGAGATTTGAACCGCCGAACTGCAGCTAACAGTCAGCTGAAGTGGCTGCAGTGCTGCACTCTAATCACTGCGCCACCTCGGCTCTTAATGACTTAACTGCACAGAATCTTAGCTAGAGGTTCTCCCGAACCCTTGAGATCCCCCCCCCCAGCAGCCCACCCCTGATTTCACTTATTTTTTTTCTCCTGTCAAACTAAGTATCAAACAGGTTTTGAGACGTTGTTGAGCCCGAAGTGCAAATTCAGAAGAGTGAAAGGAAGCAGGAGACTCAAAATTATAAATATATATATGTAGTCTACCTTCCTTTAAGTTCTCAGGTTAAATAGATGCGATGTTGGATTACATCATGTCCCTGCGTAGAAGGTTTTACATGATGCCCCCCCTCCCACTTCTTTTGGAGGGTGGGGATTTTTTTCCCCTATTTTTAAACCATGTTTATCCTGTGTGGTGCTTACAGTCACTTCCTGGTGGTCAATATAACCGGAAACAGGAGAGAAGTTGATTCTATTGTTAATTATTCACATGCCCCAAATTATTAGATCTGCTCCACCCGATTTTTCCTGTCATTTTGCTACCCAACAACATCTGAAGTAGAAAATGTTGACATGCTGGAAAATTAAAGGTAGAGTCCTAATTCTATTTATTTATCAGATTCATTATGCTGCATAATTGTTAAACAATGTAAAGAGAGATATCTAGGACAAATTAAAATACAGTGCAATTCTACAAGAAACGTCAAATAGCAAGCAACTCTCCAGGGAATACAAACATTAAAACAAGTGTAGTGTACTAGTAGGTTCACCCAAAACTTAAGGTTTTAGGGCCTTCCGAGACAACAAGGTCAGGGAGATGCATTTTGGAGGAATACCAGTAGAGATGATGGGAGCAGAGATGGGGTTCCGTATATGGTTATGAGAGGACCTTGGTGATCTCTGAGTTTGGTGATTTTCTTGCAGACATTTCATTACCCAAACTAGGTAACATCATCCGTGACCCGTCAAAACCGCGCTCGACTAAGCCACGCCCGATTAAACCGCATCGCTGACGTCATCAACAGGGCGACAACAGCCAACGCGGAGAAAGAAGGGCGCTTTAAATAGCGCTTTGAAAGCAAGCCTCAACTTAAGGTAAGGGTTAGGTTTAGGGTTAGGTTAAGGGTTAGGGTTAGGTTTAGGGTTAGGTTAAGGGTTAGGATTAGGTTTAGGGTTAGGTTAAGGGTTAGGATTAGGTTTAGGGTTAGGTTAAGGGTTAGGTTTAGGGTTAGGTTTAGGTTTAGGGGGGTTAGGTTTAGGTTTAGGTGTTAATTTTAGGTTTAGGGTTTACAGCGTGCTTCTATCTCCGCGCTGTTGTCGCCCTGTTGATGACATCAGCGACGCAGTTTAGTCGTTCGCAGTTTAGTCGAGCGCGGTTTTGTGGTGGAACCAACATCATCAGTGCTAGCAATGATGCTAGTACTGATGATGTTACCTACTTTGGGTAATGAAACATCTGCAAGAAAACCACCAAGCTCACAGACCACCAAGGATCCCTCATTCAACCCTGAGTGACAATGATCTTTCTTTGGTGAAGAGACCATGATGGGGGGGGGAGCAAAAACAATTAGGGAAAGGTGGTCCTACCAATAACCAGCCTTTGAGCCATGAGAATCTTTAAGATGGTCACCAATACCTTAAATGGCACCCAGAAGGCAACTGGAGACCACTGCAACTTCAATAATAACGGTGTCACATTGATGTGCCCATAATTACTTGCACTGCTAGATAATTTACAACTTGGAAAGCACGGTCATCATAAAACATTGTACCCAATCCCTGTGGTCACATGACTGCATTTCAGGTGCTTGGCAACCAGTTTGCATTTACGACCGACTGCAGCATCATATGGTTGTGTGACTATGATTTGCAGGGTTTTTTAAGGGTTTCTGGCAAAAGTGGCCATTGAAGAGAACAAAATCACTTAACAATCAAGTGATTCACTTAATAACTACTATAAAAATGGTTTGCAATGTATGGCTCTGAAGATTGGACCATAAGGAAGGCTGAGCGCCAAAGAATGGAGGCCTTTGGTGCTGGAGAAGACTCCTGCGATTCCCTTGGACTGCAAGGCGATCCAACCGGTCAGTCCTAGAGGAGATCAACTTTGACTGCTCTTTAGAAGGCCGGTTCCTGAAGATGAAACTCAAATACTTTGGCCACCTAATGAGAAGGAAGGACTCACTGGAGAAGAGCCTCATGCTGGGAAAGATTGAGGGCAAAAGAAGAAGGGGACGACAGAGAATGAGGTGGCTGGATGGAGTCCCCAAAGCAGTCGGCCTGAGCTTAAATGGATTCCAGAGGACGGTAGAGGACAGGAAGGCCTGGAGGAACGTTGTCCATGGGGTTGCAATGAGTCGGACATGACTTCGTAACATAAATATGGTGAAAGATCAGGTCAAGTAAGGTGGGTGCCTCAACTTACAACCACAATGACTTATAACTGAAATTCCAGACCCAATTGTGATTGTAAGTTGAGGACTATCTACAGCAAATGTTGTCCCCCATCTTATAAAATGGGGAAAATCCAACAAAAAGTACAGTGGTAACTTGATACTATTATCTTGGCAGATTCTAGGACATATGCTAAGATTGTTATCTTTACGAGTCCTAAACAAATGAAGTATTTATCAGAAATTGGCGTGGATTTGTCAAGAACAAATCTTGCCAGGCTTATTTTTGATTAGTTAACTGCCTTAGTAAACGGTGGGAATGCTGTAAATCTGTCACCTTGACTTCACAAGCATTTGACAAAATACTTTATCCCAAGATGATTAGAAAGCTAACTGAATAGTATTACAATTAAGTTAATGTATAGCTGGGTTGTCCCCAAGGTGCTTGTTTCAAAAGGCAAGTGGACTTTCTGGTTTTTCTTTGAAGACATTTCGCTTCTCATCCGAGAAGTCTCTTCAGAGTCAGAACTGAAGAAGCTTCTGGGATAAGAAGCAAAACATCTTCAAGCAAAAAACAAAGTCCACCTGCCTTTTGAAACAAGCACCTTTGGGACAACTGTGACCTGGATGACTGAGAATCACCATGGACACACCTGGTTTGAAAATTGTTCTGACCCCCTCCTCCATCCAGTAACGAAAGCCGAGGCAAGCTTAACTAGAATGTACTTTTAATAGCAAGAAGCCAAAATCTCGGTGGCTGAAAGCCAAGCAAACAAACAGATAAGGACCTTGGCAGCAAGTCAGACAAACCTTGGCAACAATTCAGTCAAACCTTGGCAGCAATCCGGTTTGCCAAGTTAGTTACATTCTCTTTAGTCAATGTGTTGACTTCTGCAAGAGGGGCGTGTCACAAGCAGTCTTTTTTATAGTCTGGAGAGGAGCCTAATGACCACCAGCTGAGCGCAATTACCTCCTGTAATTGCGCAATTGTTCCTGATGCCGAGTAGCTCTTTGATGGCGTGCATCCAGGAACAACTCACTGCTGGCTTCTGGATCACTCTCCCTTGTCTCCTCCCCACTGGTCCAAGGCTCAGGCGCCATCTGGTGGCCAACCAGTGTCTCTGCGCCCTGCTCAGAGTCAGAACCCTGTCCAGGATCCTCCACATCCTCCAGAGCCGTCTCATAGGGACCCTCGCTGTCAGAGTCTGGTGGCAGCTCCAACGGCTCCTGCTGGGCCAGAACACTAAATTATATTCAGAGTGTTCATCAATGTTTGTTCACCAGACTGGCCAAGTGTTATCCACTGAGCGACACTAAGTTTAGTCCTGGGATCTCTACTCTTCAGTGCGTTCATTAATGATGAAAAAGTAAAATGTGTAATACATTTTCAGGTGGTACAACACTAAGTGAAATTGCTAATATCCTGAAAGATAGAAATAAAATTCAAATTAATGGCTTGGGAAAATTAATGAAAATGTAATAGAGACAAATGGCAAGTCCTTTGCTTCCAAAACAAAACTCGAACGCACAAGTATTTGATAGGGATAACAGCCCGATGTGCAAACATCTTGGAAAGGTACTTGAGTGCAAATTAAACATGAGCCATAAAACTATGATGTTGATCGAAAGAAGATAAATGCGATGTTATTGTTTGACTGAAATTAGCCAGCTCCATGATACGGCCGCCTCAACAAACGCATGACTTCTGAATCATGGAAATAATCGTTGCATTCTGTTGTTACATTTGGGCCAGATCACATTTCAAGGGCTTCTAACCAGTTCTGAGAACCAGCGGTGGGGTTCACTTACCTTCCTTACCTCCGCGCATGCGCCGGACCTTCCACACATGCACAGAGCATAAAAAACAGATGTGATAACATCCAGGCGGGTGGGCGGAGCCTGCTACCGAATGCGCCTGAAAGGTAAGTAGAACAGTGGGGGGGGGGAAATCCACTGTGCCACACCATTTAATTAGCTAGAAAGCAGGAAATTCTGCTTTCCAGCTAATATAAATTGTGTGGCACAGCTGATCGTCGGAAATACCGGTTAGCCCGAATTGACAGCATTTTTTTACTACCAGTTTGGGTGAACTGGTAGCTTTTTTTAACTACCGGTTCAGTTGAACTGGTCCGAACCGGAAGCATTCACCCCTGGGCAGGTGGGTGGAGCCTCCCGTAGCCACCGCTACGGGTTCCCCCGAACCGGAGAGAATTGCCTGAATACCACCTCTGCTGAGTATCGTGCTTTAAAAAAAAAAAAAGAATTCTGAGAAATTGGCACAAGTGCAGAGAAAGGCAACAATGATAATCAGGGAACTAGAAACTAATCCCTTTGTGTGTGTGTGTGTGTGTATATATATATATATATATATATATATATATATATATATATATATATATATATATATATATATATATATATATATATATATATATATATATATATATATATATATATATATATATATATATATATATATATATATATATATATATATATATATATATATATATATATATATATATTGAAGGAGCTGGGAACATTTAGCCTTGGGAAAAAATAACTTGCGTGTGTGTGTCTGTGAGTGTGTGTGTAATGTGGTAGTAACTTTTCAAATACCTGAAAAGATGTCACCCAGAAGGGCAAAGCCTGTTCTTTCTTGTTCCAGATTGCAGAAGGTACAGAAATGGATTTAAGGTTCAGTGAAGATAGATTCCAACTGGGTTTTAGAAAAAAATAACTGCGTGCACAGTTCAACGGTGGAAATAATTACCCATTGTGGTCCACCAGCGGTTGGCGGAGCTGGCAGCAGAGCCGACAGTGAGGAGGTTGGGGAGGAACATGGGCCGGTCCTGGAGTCTGGGGAAGGCTCAGACGAGGGCTCTGCATCGGAGGCAGAGAGGGGGCCAGGGCCATCTGGGAGTTATGTGCTGCCTCTGGAGCCTTCGGAGTCTGACATCAGCGAGGCAGAAGAACAGTCTGAGCCTGTTCCCAGTGTGTGCATGGGCAGAGCTGCCAGAAGGCAAGAACAATTAAGAAAAAAAGGGCAACTCGGGAGTAAGGCTTGGAAATGATTGGCCCCCTCCCATAAGACATAAAAGAGGAGCAAACGGTCATGACCCTTTTGCAGGAAGCAATTAGTTCATATAGTCGGTTCAAGCTCTGAGAAGTCCTGTTTGACTCTGTGCTACATTTGGCCTTGCAAAACTAATTGGCAATTAGGTCTCTGGCAGTGTTTCAAGGGAGATAAAGGTGGGTGCTTATCAACATTGCCCTGAAAGACTGTGTCAACTCGAGCAGACATCTGTCGGAATCTTCACAGAATGTTTGTGAATCATTACGGGCTATGAATGACCATAATTCACAGCCGCCTGTGAAGTACCCGTGGTTCGTCCATGAGGCCAATGTTGAGAAAAGACACGGACACGAGCTTTCTCAGGATGGAGCGACCCAGATTGGGGGTCTGGGAGCCCCTTTTATTGAGATAGGACAAAGGCAGGAGGAGCAATCAGCAATCAGCATGTGATTTAAGACAGCCTGTCAAACTACAATTGCTAATCTACTGCTCAGGGAAGTTCTGTCTATATATGGTCAAATCCTGGGCGTCATTGGTAAGGCACATCTAGAGCGAACTATCAGGATGTTATGTTATTAACTATCAGGATGTTATGTTCTTTAGGAGTTTGTTTTTTCCTATGTGGTTCAGCGTGGCTGCGCATGCCCTGTTATGCACTGGGCCATGGGTGACCCACACCTACACAAGGAGTTATATGACAACAGCCGCCTAAATAAAAGCGGGTTTGGGGGCTAAGTTTGTAATTTATGCTTTCTCGGGAAACCTAGGTCAAAACATTATCATAGGCGGGCTCCTCTTTGCAGAAGTGTTCAAATAGATGACTTCTGGTGAGAATGCTTTAATTTGGATTCCACCCTCAGCTAGGGGTTGGTCTCAATGGCTCTTTCCAATTTGGGAGATTCTATGATTCTATTGTATTATTTAGTGCTGCAGTTTTGTAAATCAAACTGGATTTACAAGAAGATTGTGGAAATGCAATAAACCACCAAAGAAACAGATTTTTATTTTTTTTAAATACTTCTGATAATAGGAGCTACACGAAAAGCAATGTGGAAGAGAACGTACTGTATGAAGCAGAACAATCAAGAAAAGGTAGAACAAGGTTTAGTGTGAGAGGTTGTTCCTAATATAAGAGAAACAGCTTGACCTGTTTAAATTCTATGTCTAAGTTTGTACATCATGTTGAACTATCTTTTGTTGTATAATCCATATCACCTTAGTTCATGTGGCACTTTTAGTCAAAACCAGTAAGCCATATAAGTTAATAGTGTTAAATGTTATATATTGTACCTCATTCAGCATCATTTAGCTCTGGCACAGGAGGATGCAGTGGCTAAGACGCTGATCTTGTCGATCAGAAAGGTCGGCAGTTCAGCGGTTCGAATCCCTAGCGCTGCATAATGGAGTGAGCTCCCATTCCTTATCTCAGCTTCTGTCAACCTAGCAGTTTGAAAGCAGATAAAAAATGCAAGTAGAAAAATAGGGACCACCTTTGGTGGGAAGGTAACAGTGATCCATGCATCTTTGGCCTTTAGTCATGACGGCAACATTACCACAAAGACGTCTTTGGACAGCGCTGGCTCTTTGTCTTTGAAACAGAGATGGGCAGCGCCCCCAAGAGCCGGGAATGACTAGCACATATGTGCGAGGGGAACCTTTACCTTTACCTAGCTCTGGCATTTGGAACTCCGAGCATGTTTTTGCACAAATTTGTTTTTGCTTTGTCTGTTTTTTTTAACTCAATAGCAATAGCAGTTAGACTTATATACCGCTTCATAGGGCTTTCAGCCCTCTCTAAGCGGTTTACAGAGTCAGCATATCGCCCCCACAGTCTGGGTCCTCATTTCACCCACCTCGGAAGGATGGAAGGCTGAGTCAACCTTGAGTCGGTGAGATTTGAACCACCGAACTGCAGATAGCAGTCAGCTGAAGTGGCCTGCAGTACTGCACTCTAACCACTGCGCGACCTCAGCTCTATAACTCAAATCTTAAAGATGGGAGCTTTTCTTCAACTGTGACTCTATGAAATTTTGAAAACTGAATTAACTTCTCAGCTTTATTGTCTGATTGATTTTAAAATCAACAACCTTTGTACCAGTGGTGGGTTTCAAAAATTTTTAGAACCTCTTCTGTAGGTGTCGCCTGCTTTGTGGGAGTGGCTTGCTGACCATGTGACTGAGTGGGAGTGGCTTGGCAGCCATGTGACTGGGTGGGTGTGGCCAGCTTGTAAAATGTGGTGAAACTCACTTAACCAAAATATTGGCTCAGAAACTCCGGCATTCGAAGCACGCAAGTCTTAAAAGCTGTCAAGTTACAAGACCCTTGCACCCCTAACTCTTTAGAAAAAAACCCCCAGGGGTGTTCAAACTTGACAGCTTTAAGACTTGTGGACTTCAAGTCCCAGAATTCCTCCTCTCGCTCTTCATCTTGATGATGTGTGGATGGGTGGAGGGAGGGAGCTTGAACCGGTTCTAAACAGCACTGTAGATTTGTGGAACCTCTTCTATAGAAGATGTTAGAACTGGCAGGAACCCACCCCTGCTTTGTACATAGTATAATCCTCCGCAAAATTTCAGAAGTGGAATTTGGAATTCAAAGGAAATTAAGAGGAGGAAAGTCCAAAGTATCTGGATGGCCGAGGAAACCCCTTACTCAATCATCCCTACATGTAAACCTTGATTCAAGATGATATGGTGAAGCTTATGCCTCCCTCAGCAAGTCACACTTTCTATTTGAGTGAATGAGATAAACAGAAGTTTGGAAGGTGGTCTTAGCAAGCAGAACAGAGCAAGGAATTCTCCTGCAGAACACTAAAACCTCCTGGTTTAGGACAGATCTGAGTTCAAATTCATAAAGATATTGGATGATTTCTTGACTGGGTCAACAAAAAACAAAAATAATAAAAGTCACATTCTGGAAGATCAAAAGCTATCAATCTGGAAAAAGGCAAGTTATCAAAGATGTGCCAACATGATAGACTGTTCTGACCCCCACCTTGTCCGTTCAGAAACGAAAGCCAAACAGAACGTTCAAAGGAATGTTTTTATCAGTCCTGGCTCTTGCTGGCTGCGAGCCCCAAAATAAACACAGATAAATGCTCTGGCAAAAGTCCTAACTCATAAACTGCTACAAAACAGGATTATATAAATCAAGTCACTTATCCAAGTGCTTTTCTCGATGGAAAACAGGAGTATATAAATCAAGTCACTTATCCAAGTGCTTTTCTTGATGGTTGCACAGGAACGGAGAACGTTGACTAGAACAGAAACGGAACGTTGACTTCTGCCACCAGGGCGTGGCACCATCAGTCTTTTATCCGCAGGAGGAGATCCTAACGAGCAACAGCTGCTCGTTATCATCTCCTGTGAGTCCTCAATTGTTCCTTACGTCAGTCAGCCCGGTTCCACCACAAATGCGCGCACAACAAAAGCGCGCCTGACTAAACCGCGGTGTCTAAAGCGCGGTGACAAAACCGTGCGACGAATGAGCGACTAATTAGCCCTAAAGCGCGCCGACAAAAGCACGCCGACAGAAGCGCGCTGTAATGTAACCCTCAACCTAACCCTCAACCTAACCCTCAACCTAACCCTAAACCTAACCCTAAACCTAACTGTAAATCTTACCTTAAATGAAATTGCGCTGTTGTCGGCGCGCTTTTGAAATCGTGGTTTTAGCGCCGCAGTGTTGTCGGCGCGCTTATGACGTTCGCGCTTTTGACGGGTCACGAGTCAGCCCTTCTCCTGCGTGCATCCCGAAACAACTCACAGGAGGTTTCTATGTCAGCCTCTCTCACTGATCCAAGGCTCAGTCATTACCTGGGGACCAACTAGTCTCTCTGAGCCCTGCTCAGAGTCAGAAGCCTGTCCAGGGTCTCCGCCTCCTACAGGCCTGACTCATAGGGCCCCTCGCTGTTAGAGTCTGATAGCAGCTCCAAAGGCTCCCGCCGAGCCACAACAATAGACTAATTAAATGAATAAAGAAATTAGATAGTTCCCCCTCCCCCAGTATTGGAATTGGCAATTTCTTTCTAATCCTATAGATTATCTGATTGAATAGTAGCCCAGCAGTCATGTATTTATTTGCATGTATGGCCAAGGCCCTAGGTGACTCATTGCCTTTAAATTAACCCATGGAGTAAATGCATATATATAATCCTTGCTTAACTTAACTAGTCACTTAGAAACCCATCAAAGTTACAATAGAACACGCCCCCCCCCTCAAAAATATGTACCATCTGAATTCAAAGTTCTAATGGCCATCAGCCCTTGTTTACTTAATGACTGGTGCAAAAATAAGTCACAAAATTGGGTTGGTCAGACTTAACGAAACAGCACAATTTACAACCATAATTCCAAGCTCAATTACCAATAGCACCTAAGACTTATATACCGCTTCACAGTGCTTTTACAGCCCTCTCTAAGTGGTTTGCGGAGTCAGCCTATTACCCCCAACAGTTTGGGTCCTCATTTTACTGGCCTTGGAAGGATAGAAGGCTGAGTCAAACTTGAGCCTGGTGGGACTCAAAATGCCGAATTGCTGGCAGCCAGCAGGCAGCAGAAGTAGCCTGCAGTACTGCATTGCAACCACTGTGCCACCACAGGATTTTTTTTTTACAATTGCAATCACACGTCAAAGACTAACTGTGAATAATTCAGTTTGACTTAGGGGACTTTGAGAGCCAGTCTGATGTAGTGATCAAGACATCTGGCTCAAAAATGGAGAGTGTGAGCTTGAGTCTCACTTGGACCCAAAGCCAACTGGGTGAGCTTAGGACAATCACTTTATGCTGGTTATCACCTTTAAAGCCCTACATGGCCTAGGACCTGGATATCTCCGTGACCGCCTCCTGCCATATACCTCCCAGCGTCCGATAAGATCTCACAGGATGGGCCTCCTCCAGGTGCCGTCGACTACACAATGTCGTCTGGCGGCTCCTCGGGGGAGAGCCTTCTCTGTAGCTGCCCCGGCCCTGTAGAACGATCTACCCCCTGAGATCCGGACCCTTCCCACTCTCTCGGCCTTCCGGAAGTCTACTAAGACCTGGCTGTTCCAGGAGGCCTGGGGCTGTTGATCCTTGATTGAGTTCCAGCTCCAGTAAGATTGAGTGCACGTTGTGTTCTTTTAACTGCTTTGTCTTTGTATTTTAAATCCTTTTAATATTTTTAACTTGTTTTTATGTAAGCCGCCTGGAGTCCTTCGGGATTGGGTGGCATACAAATCCATTAAATCTTAATGATAGCCTTAGGAAGGAAGTAGAACAGCAAACCACTTCTGGAAAACTTTGCCAAAAATAACCCCAAAACACCATCCTGTAAGGAGTTGTCTAGGAAATCACTGAGAATCGGACATGATTTGGTTTTTTCGATGCTCTCTGGCTGGTATCACCTTTGATGGTGTCCAACTACCACGTTCTTTGATGGCCCGGTTTCCTTTCACTGCTCACTCTTCCAAATAGAAGTGCTTTCTCCACTGAGCTCCCATGCATAATTTTGGAGGCCTGGCTGGGAGCACTGATGTCGCGAAGGCTGCCTGGTTCGCTGAAGAATAAACTGCAATTGTCCATGCAACTGGACCAAATCCTGCTTTCCCTTGTGAAGCAGTCCATGCTCCATTCTCATCGTGATCAGGAGGAGAAGTATCATTCTCATGCAAGATGCCCTAGAACAATGATGGAGAACCTTTTCGACACCAAGTGCCGAAAAGGGAGCATGCATACTCGTCAGGAATGTAACTTAGAAAAGGAGCTAGAAAATGAACTTCCGGTTTCCACCATGCATGCGTGCACAATGATCAGCTGGCCAGCACGCATGCGAACACCAGAAAACAAACTTCCGGTTTCCAGCACGGGCACTTCCGGTTTCATGCATGCATGCATGCACAATGATCAGCTGGCCGGCATGCATGGGCACTCCAGAAAATAAACTTCTGGTTTCCAGCAAGGGCACTTCCAATTTCCAGCATGCATCCATGTGCAATGATCAGATGGCTAGCACGCATGCGCACACCAGAAAACGAACTTCCAGTTTCCAGCATGGGCACTTCCGGTTTCCAGCAGGGGCACTTCCGGTTTCCAGCAGGGGCACTTCCAGTTTCCAGCATGAGCACTTCCAGTTTCCAGCAGGGGCACCTCCGGTTTCTAGCATACGCACTTCCAGTTTCCAGCATAGCACTTCCAGTTTCCAGCATGGGCACTTCCGGTTTCCAGCATGGGCACTTCCGGTTTCCAGCATACGCACTTCCAGTTTCCAGCATGCACACTTCCGGTTTCCAGCAGGGGCACTTCCGGTTTCCAGCAGGGGCACTTCCGGTTTCCAGCACGAGCACTTCCAGTTTCCAGCACGGGCATTTCCGGTTTCCAGCATGGGCACTTCCGGTTTCCAGCATGGGCACTTCCGGTTTCCAGCATACACACTTCCAGTTTCTAGCATACGCACTTCCAGTTTCCAGCATACACACTTCCAGTTTCCAGCATGCACACTTCCGGTTTCCAGCAGGGGCACTTCCGGTTTCCAGCATACCCACTTCCAGTTTCCAGCATGGACACTTCCGGTTTCCAGCATGCACACTTCCGGTTTCCAGCAGGGTCACTTCCGGTTTCCAGCAGGGGCACTTCCGGTTTCCAGCATGAGCACTTCCAGTTTCCAGCACGGGCACTTCCGGTTTCCAGCATGGGCACTTCCAGTTTCCAGCATGCGCACTTCTGGTTTCCAGTACGGGCACTTCCGGTTTCCAGCATGCATGCGCAATGATCAGCTGGCCAACACGCATGCACATGCCAGAAAACGGAAGACCAGCTCTTCAGTTTCCGGCACTGCCACACACATGAAGGCCAGCTGATCATCACACACGCCTGCGTGCCAGAAACCCGGAAGAATAATGGGCGAGGCTGTGTGTGCCAGGCAACATGGCTCTGTGCGCCATTTCGGGCATGTGTGCTATACATTCGCCATCAGGGCCCTAGGAGAATAATCCTACAGAACAGGAACAACCTCAAAGAAACAGCTTTATCCGGGCCGGATAGACAATCAAAATGCTCTAAAAAATTTAGTTTTTCGAAGGTGTTTTCTTGGGCCGGTCCAGTCTGCAGTCTATACTTAAAAGGCCCCTTCTTCAAGTCTGCAGTCTATACTTAAAAGGCCCCTTCTCCAAGTGGAAAGTTAAGAGTATAGAAGAAGCAAGGCGGCCTTTCTCAGATTCCAAAGGCGCTCTCTTTCCCAAACTTTTTTTTTTTATTCGCCTGATGGCCTTGGGCTTTTTTTCGGGCTGCAGCTTTCAAATCCATTGGCAAACAGCTCAGCGCAGCTCCACGTAGAATCCTTTGGGGGTTAAAAGAAAGGTAGCTAGCGAACTCTGTTCTCCTTCAAAAACTAATGGACTCCTTCTCCCCCCCTCCATCCCTTCTTTCTGTTTCACCTCTTCTCTGTGCCTTTCTTGCACACAAACACAGCATGCTCGTGCGCACACACACACATACACACACACACTCTCTCTCTCTCCTTCTCCCCAATAGCCCCCTTTGTCCACTTTTATGAATTGAAACATGCACTCCCAATGTGCACACACGGGGAATCCAGCCCATTAATTAAAGGACTTGTCAACCCCAATCCTGGATTCTTACAGGGTAGGAAATCTCTCCCCTTTTAAGTGCAAAACCATAACATTACCATTTCCCCAGCGCTCTCTGTTTTAGGCTGCTTTCCTAATTAGAGGGATGATAACAGCCTTGCTGATTGGCATTATAAAAGCCGGAGTTTGGCTTCATCTGTCCCAGGTGTGCCATGTAATTTTTTTTTCCCCCTTCCCCTCTTCTCACTATTTCAGAGCCGTACCTCTCTTTTTCATTGTTCCTTAAAGTTTTCATCTGAGGAATTAATTCAGATAAAAAGACATTAGAAAAGAACCTCAACTGCCAAAGCTCATCAGTGGAAGCTTTTATCAAAAGTACAAACTATACAAGCCTGAGAGTCGCTCTCTTCTTTTTCTTACCCTTTTGTTTCAAGAGGGTTAAAAGGGAAGGAGAAGGAGGGAGGAAAGGAGAGAGAGAGAGAGAGAGAGAGAGAAAGAGATAGAGAAAGAAAGAAAGAAAGAAAGAAAGAAAGAAAGAAAGAAAGAAACACCCAAGAGTTCTGTCAATGGAGTGAATGCACCATTAAAACTCGCATCACTACAAAGGTTAGCGTATATCTAACTGTCAATATAGTGAGTGGAGTCAAGTCCGTTGAAGGGAGGGGAGAGTGAGCTTTGGTGAGAAAGAGATACTTTGATATTTTGGGATGTTAGAAGGGTGAATGTGAAAAATTGGAGGTTGGGGATCTAATTACCCAACCATAATTGGGGGCTAGGGAATAAGTTGCAGCCCTCTCAACTCACCGCAGATCAATTATGTTAAGAGAACATCTGTAAGTAGAACTTAATGAGGTCCATTAGAGCAACATGTACAGCCTTTTCTAACCGTCCTTGTCAGCTTCTTGGATGAGCCGAAGATTGCTGCTAACTAGGGACTTGCTTGGAGGTGTTTAAATAGTGAAGGAGGTCTGCCAGCGCACTCAGGTTTTTTTTTTTGCGCTCTGCTGGGGAAGAAAGTAAGGAAAGAGAGAGCAAGCAAGCAAGGAAGGAAGGAAGGAAGAAAGAAGGGGAAGGAGCCACCGGAGGAAAAGAACGAAGAAAAAGAAAAGCTTGCTTCCTCTTTCTCTCTTGCTGCAACTCAAAAAACAGGATTGACAAGATGACCAAGGACCATTTTTACCTCCTGAAATAAGGGTGCTGCAGAAAGTGGCTTCTTTTGAAGGACAAAACAAAACACCAAAACCCCAATACTTTTAAAGAGGGGGAGGAAAAAAAAAAGCAAGATTATACATTTTATTCCTTCCCACTGCCTTCCTTTCGCTTCGCAATCAGAGGCACACCAATACGCCAGGCATCTCTCTCTCTCTCTCTCTCTCTGGGGCTGTACAGAAATATTTCTCATCAGCAGGGAAGGAGGGGGGAAAAACAACTAAATATCTATATAATTGCAAGCGCCCCTTAAAAAAAAGTGTGTTTGTGGGGAAAAGCAGAAGCCTACGAGCTTCGAAACTGGACGGACTGCTGTGTCTCGGTATTATTTTTCCTGCACAAGTCTCTTCTTGCACAAAAGGTAAGTCTTCCTCCCCCCCCCTCTTTTTTTAAAGCAACTTTCTCTCCCCTCCTTTTCACTCCCCCCCTTTGTGGGGGGGGAAGGCCTCTTTTTGGGGGGGATTTTATATACATAGGTGGGCAAATAGCAAGAGATTAGAGGAAGCAAGCGAAGGTTTGCAGAGTAAGTGGAATATTTCGGAAGAGCTTAAATGCTGGAGATGTTTTTTTAAATAGCCGAGTCTATAGTTGTCTTTAAACTATAATTCATCTTTCTCTCTCTCTCCCCCCCCCCATTCCCCACCCCCTAACCCCCTTCTCAATCCTTGAACTCTAAATGGGAAAAGAAAGGGGGGAAAAAGCTTTGCTTTGTCTAGATTGAGCCTTTACAGCTTTGATTAAACAATAGAGGCAAATTCTAGGCTGGTTTGGAAAGAGTGTTTGAAACCACTTGTGAAGGGTGATTTGGGCCAGTGGTGTTTTCAGAGGGGGGGGGGAACCCTATAGTTTGTGGAGGGCAAGCAGGACTCCAGCCCGAACCAAGGGATCTGCTTCTTTCCCCGGCAAATGCCTTCCTTGCCAGCCCCTTTCCTTACTCCACCACTGCCTTCCCTCTGCATCCCATAGACGTGAATCTTCTCCAGCCTCCGCGCACACACAAGATCGTGCAAACCCGTGCAGAGAAAGTGGGTTTCTTTTAAGCTAGTAACCCACTTCTCTATTTTTGCTCCTCTCCCTCCCCTCCATTTATATGATATGAAATTTCATATATATATATATATATATGAAATCCCCCCCCCCAATTTTATTTTGCCTATATAATTATATATATATGAATGAGGGAAAGAGCCTGCTTTCAAATAATTTAATTCATGACAAAACCTAATTACTGTCAGGTAATACCCTGTCAGCTTTAATGCATTTCATCAGTCATAATGAAAAGAAGAGCATTTTATGACCCATCTAATTATCATTACATTTTAGAGGGAAATGAATGGCATGGAGCGGAATGTTAAGTATTCTATTTTATTCCCTTACACATGTGGTTTGGCATATTACTCACCAAGTTTTTCTCTCCCCCCCCCCATTTCTCTCTCTCTCTCTCTCCCAAAAAGAGTCCTTGATTGGTAGAGTGGCGGTGGGGAGAGCAATTAAACGCTAAGCTGTTTGTTTCAGCCGCCCTTGCACACGCGCGCGCGCGCACACACACACACACACTCGCGCACACACACCCGCCCGCGAAAAGTGACAAAGTGTTTAAGGCTGATGTTGACATCGGGTATCTTATTGCCGTAGTCCAAATAGAGGACTAATTACCGCGCGTGATGTCACCGTCGGCGGAGGAATAATCCCATCATTTAATTAGTTGAATGATTTAAACAAAGATTTGCATAGATGCACTAATCAGTTGCCATGAATTACGGGGGAGCGCTGCCAGCGAGGGGTAGAACAGATCATACAGACGGCGGGTGGGGAGGGGAGGGGGATGGAGGGGAGAGGGGGGGGGAAGAGGAGGAGGAGGAAGGAAGGAAGGAAGAAGGGGGGGGAGAAAAAGCGCGCACGCGGATTTTCGTCTCCTTTAAACATAATTAATTTAATTGTCCTCATTAGCGGTACCATTTGTTCTGATTTTTAATTCTCCGCGCGCGCAGCTCGGCTTTACTTCTCTCTCGCCGGCCACCGAACGCGTTGCTGGAAAGAGAAGCGGGAAAGGGGGGGGGGGGAGAGAAGTGTCTTTGGCAGACGCCACCTCTGAACGGGAGGCGATCCGAGGTTGCAGGGTCACCCCTGCGGTGGAAAAGGAGCCGAAAAGCCCTACTTCTGGTTCCCTGCTTTGGGAAATATACAGCAGGAAGCCCCGCGGCCCTAATAGGGGTTTGAGAGAGGTTGCAAAACTCGGGGATGACCCTTCCAAAGGCAGCCAAAGGGTTAATGTGTCCTTTGCCACCCTCTGTCTGCCATCTGGATTACTGCAACCCAGAGGGGCGAACTTCTGCATGAAGCGACGCTTTAGGGGACTTGACTTGTCCTGGGGTGGTGTTAACTAGACGTCAAGGATGGGAAGGGGAGACCGGTGGCAGGAACTAAATGGGGCTCTTCCAAAACAGCAATACTGCGCTTCTTTTTTTTTGGGGGGGGGTGTTAATTATCAAAGCTGTTTAGGGGTCAGAACTGCTGGATTACCAAGAAGTTAGGGTGGGTGGGGGGAGGTAGAGAAGCGAGGTAGGATGTCAGCTCTTCCCAAATCTGTAGGAGATTTACAGGAAGGGTGGCCTTTAAAAGGACCACCTTTCCAATAAGAGATTTTTAAAAAAAAAATTAAGGAAGGAGGAAAATCTAAACTGGCACCTTTAAAGAAAAAAAAAGGGGGGGGGAGGGAGAGCGGGCTGTGGCTTAGTGCGAAGTTCCAAGCAGCCAGACAAGAGAGAATCCCTTTGAAGTCTGCAAAGTGCATTCACAAATTTTAATCGGTTTTGCCCCCTTCTTTCTCTCGCTCCCTAGATTGACTTAGAAGAGGGGATGGAAGGGAGGGAGGGGGTTATTTGCACAGTAAGTAGATTCATTGTTGAAATGAGTATTTACCATCCCGAGGTATTTTGCCGAAAGAGCAGCCCCGCCCTTTGACTTTCATTGAGAGCTAAGAGATCCATAGATTCGGGAGCCGCGTCTGCGCGAGGACAGCAGCCCTGATGCTAGCCATGGTTCTTTGGAAGGGTGTCCCATGTCCCTCTGGCGCCCAGGGAAGTTTAGGGACGGGCAGCACATCCTGAAGACCCCCAGGGCCCAGGATCCATAGCGCACAGGTCTTGGGGGGGGGTGGCCCTCACCACTGCAATCCCTTTAGTTTAGAATGGAATAGAATAACAGAGTTGGAAGGGTCCTTGGAGGTCTTCTAGTCCAACCCCCTGCTTAGGCAGGAAACCCTACACCACTTCAGACAAATGATTATCCAACATCTTCTTAAAAACTTCCAGTGTTGGAGCATTCACAACTTCTGGAGGGAAGTTGTTCCACTGATTAATTGTTCTAATTGTCAGGAAATCTCTTCTTAGTTCTAAGTTGCTTCTCTCCTTGATTAGTTTCCACCCATTGCTTCTTGTTCTGCCCTCAGGTGCCTTGGAGAATAGTTTGACTCCCTCTTCTTTGTGGCAACCCCTGAGATATTGGAACACTGCTATCATGTCTCCCTTAGTCCTTCTTTTCATTAAACTGGAGGTACCCAATTCCTGCAATTGCTCTTTATATGTTTTGGCCTCCAGTCCCCTAATCCTCTTTCTTGCTCTTCTCTGCACTCTTTCTACAGTCCCAACATCTTTTTACATCGCGGCGACCAAAACTGGATGCCGTATTCCAAGTGTGGCCTTACCAAGCCATTATAAAGTGATATTAACACTTCACGTGACCTTGATTCTATCCCCTTCCCTAAGTCTTAAAAAAGTGGCGCGCGGCCCAGTGCGAAAACCTGAGCCGAGCACGGTCTGAAAACTTTCCAAGAAAGTTTTTCTGGGCTCTCTGTAGGGGGGTGGGGGAAATCCCACCGCTTTCCAGTCACCCCGATCGGCGATTGACAAGGGAGAAGAGTCCCAAAGTTAGTTTGCCGGCCTACAAACAAGGCGGGCTTCCAGCTCCATCATCTCAACCTGGGGAGGGAGGGTTTGCGAATACAACTCGCCAAACTCAGCGGGGGCGTTCGGGACTGGGGGGGGGAGGGTTCGCGGGGTGGAAGGCAAGGCGAGCCTTTCCAACCCGAGAGGAGGAAGAGGAGGATAGGCGTCTGCAAGAGATACCCCCCCTCCCCGCTGCAGGCCCGGTTGCTCCAAGCCGGAGCTCGCTCCCCGCAGGGGAATAACGGTAGAGAGTAAGCTGCCTCCACTCCCTTCTCTCCGCCCCCCACTTCGGCGAAGATCGTCCCGTCGCCGCTTCCCCCCCCCAAAAAAAAGGTCGCGGAAGACCCACCGCCACCGCGGCTCGCCTCTAGCGGCTTTGTGTGTGTGTGTGTGTGTGTGTGTAGGGTTTTTTTTTTTTTTTTTTGCTGACTTGGAAGTCGCAGGCTGGTAAACGTTCACCCTGGGAAATTAGCGACGAAACTCAATCTGTCTCCCGGCTGCTTTGCACTTTCCAAGCTGCAGATCGGGGGGGGGGGGGAGAGGGAGGAGGAAAAGGAGGCGTCTCTCTCTCTCTGTGTGTGTGTGTGTGTGTGTGTGTGTGGTGTCGGTGTGCGCGCGCGCGCGCGTGTGTGTAGATGTCAGAAAGACGGGAGGGGGGACCGCGGGAGAGTCGCGGTAAATAGCCTGAGACCGGCCACGAGACGCAAGCCCCCCATTCCGGCTTTTGGCAAGCGACGCCGCCGCCGCCGCTCTCTTCCTCTTCTTCTCCTCCGCCGCCGCCTAACAAGAGTGACCTTTTCCCCCTCCGCTGTATTATGTCTGGCTGCTTAAGGGATTGCGTGCAGCAAGTGATACAGCGCCTGACTTCCTCCAGCTCGGCTCCAAGCAAGCTGCTTTAGGTAAGTTGCTTGCTTGCTTGCAAGCCCGGACTTCGACTCCGGGAGGGGGGGGCTGTGTCTGCCTCCCTGCGTGTGTGCGTGCGGGTGTTTATGGAGCGGGGACGGGTGCAAAGCGTCGTAGGGACATCATCCCGGGCCAGGCGCTTAACGTCGCCAACCCGGTCTGGGGGAAGAAGACACCTGTAGCTCCGCTGCGGGCAAAGCAAAACTGACTTGGCGGATGGTGGAGGAGGAGAGACACCCCCCCTTCCCTTTAAAAGAAAAAAGAAAAGAAAGCCACGCGCAGCTTCCCTGCGTTCTCTCTCAGATCATCCGCCGCCGCCGCCGCCTTTTTCTTTTAACCTTCTGCAGGCTTTTGTACCGACTCCTTCCTCCCGATCCCCAATAAGCAATGCTGCTTTTCTTTTCTTTTTCATTTTTACCTTTTCCAGAGGATTCAGAAAAACTACAAGGCAGCTGAGGGCAGGGGGGGGGGAGGCTTCAATTCACCTTTGCGATCGGATTGGAGGTAAATTGAGGTCCTCGCCGAGGGAAGGGAGGGATGCGGAGAGGGAAGAGAGGTAGAAAGTCGCGGTTCTGTTTAGCTGCCTGCTTGCTGGGAAGGCGGGGGGGGAGTCGCCCTCACCGACGTCCTGGGTCACAAATTCGGGGTCGTGATCTTCCTCCCCTTTTTGCACCCTCATCTTTTCTCTCTCCCTCTCTTACTATCTCCTTCTCTCTCTCTTCCCCACTCTCTCCTTCTGTGTGTGTGTGTGTGTGTGTGTCACGCTCGCTCTGCTTTTCTTTCCGCGTTTGGAACTTTACGCTTCGGAAGCTGGGAAGGAAAAGGAAGGGGTGCGTTTGTGTGTTGTGTGTGTGTGAGCGCGCGCGCGCCCGCCTGTCTTGCCTGCCTTTTAAATCACGCGTGCCTTTCATTATTTTTTACGAGGACAAGGGAATTGCAGGAATAAGCGAGGACCGGCGAGATCGGGGCTTTTGGCAGGAGGGGGAAAGAGCCGCGCGATTTGGCGGGGCTGGAGAGAGAAGCCGAGTGGGGCAAAAACTTAAACAATGAAAGCAAAAAAAGAGTCCGCCTCGGCTCGCCCTTTCTCGCCGCCGCTTAAGCCCCCGCGGCTTGCGCTCCCGAAAGGCGACGGTGAGCAGCCCCGCGCTTCCTTTCCTCCTCCTCCTCCTCCTCCGCCTTGCAAAGAGCCACCGACTCTTTGTCGCCTCTCTCTTCTTCATCTTTCCCCCCTCCCCAAATCCACCCTTATTTCACAGCGTTGCATTTATAACCAGGCGTGCATTAATGGGAGGTGGGGGGTGGGAGATGCTAAGCCTTTAATGCGTTCCTTCTTGCAGGGGGGGGGCTGTGAGTTCTGCGGAATGAGGAGCTGGAATCCGGGGTGGCAGTTGTAGGAAATTTGGGGGTGGGAGTGGGGGGGAAGCTGGTTTGATCGCGGGGTGATCAAGAGCTCTTCCTTACCCACCCACCCACCCAAAATCAGTTCCGAGAAATCGACGCAGTCCGCGAAGTATTTGAGCCGGCGCTGCTTGGGATGGTTCCATCAAATCCATAATAGAGAGGGGGCGATTAATATATATAGGGTTTTATTTTAAGTGGGGGGGGGGTCCCAGGGAAAATTCAGCGCAGTGTCTGTCGTTCCCCCGGTCCTATATAAATCCCCCCTCTCTATATTCCATCGCAGGCTGGCAAGCGGCTCCGTGGTTGCGTGGGTTGCGTATGTCCCTTTCCAACAACTCCTAGCCTCTCTCCCCCCCCCCATTTCCCAAAGCGGCGGCCCCCACCACCACATCGGGGTCCCTCCTCCTGCGCGACTCTCTCCCACTTGACCCAGGCTCGGAAGAGGGACGGACGGACCGAGAGAGAGAGAGAGAGTGCGGTCCTGGGCGCTTCTTGCTTTGCGCTCTTTCTGGGACTTCCGAGCTCCTTCCATGCCGGGAAAGGAGAAAAGTTTTGGTAAGATTGCCCTCTTAAGGGTCCTCCCCCCTCCCCCCCGTTCCATTTGTGCCACTTTCTCTCTTCATTCCTCCCTCCCCCCTCCAGCCCCCCCTTTCTTTCCTAACGGGGGTTGAGCGGGTGTCTGTTTCAGTCTGGACACTTGGGGGAGGGGGAAACGGGGGGATCGGACGCGCTCCCTCCACCATGCCCTCAAAAGACCCCCTGCTTTAGGAACACTTTAGATTCTTTTTTTTTAAAGGCGTTTTGAATTATTTCTCCCCCAGTTGTTAATTCTGCGCGAGTTGAGACACCCACCAAAGGTGTTAACTACAGACGCCCCCCCCCTCGTTCTTGTATCGCAGCCCCCCAATTCCTTTCCCTTCTGCCCGGGGGTTGGGGGCAGATATGAACACCGACGGTAACAAAGCCAGCCCGGAGCCATCCTTCCGCGGCTATGGCGGGGGCGGGGAGGAGAGGAAAAAGAAATTAGCGCTGCCGGGTTTAGGCTGAACGACACACACAGTCACACCAAAGGAGGGGAGGGGGGCGTTTCTTTGTTGTTAAAAGTGTGTTTTCCCTCCAGGATGCCCTTTCTTTTCTCCCCCCCTCCTCTTTCTTTCTTTCTTTCTTTCTTTCTTTCTTTCTTTCTTTCTTTCTTTCTTTCTTTCTTTCTTTCTTTCTTTCTTTCTTTCTTTCTTAAAGAGGGAGAGGGGGGGAGCGTCTTTATTTATTTATTTATTTCATGTGAACCGCATCAAAATTGAGTTCACTCTTGCAAATCTCTGGTTGGCCTTTGCCAACCGCTAGTACTTTGCTGCCATGGTAACTGTAATTAAACTGATAAGAGTGGGAAAATGTCAGTATCTCTTGGAGTCTTACAGCTGCATTGGAAGGAGGGGGGGGGGGGGAGAATAAAATTAGCTTCTTCCACCACCCCGGTTCTCTATGGCTGTCTTTTCTCTTGTTTTTTTGGGGGGGGGAGTGGAATTGGTGGTTGCTGTTAATTTAAATAGCGTGGAGGGGACGCTCTTTTGAAAATGTTTCTTCTTGAGATCTTTACTCTAGGCCTTTGGAAAATAAAGGTGTATATTAAAGAAACTTTGGGCACGTGGAAGTTCTTTTGTAAAAGAAAAGGGAAATGTTCAGGCTGCAAACTTAAAAGAGGCTTCCAAAATTTGGGGGGGGGGGGGTGGAGAGAGAGAGAACATTGTGATGCTTTCTACCCTGCTTAGCAGTTGCCAGATATTTTTTGTTTTAAACTGGCCACGTTTTTGTAGGTTGCCTTTTTGGCCTCTTTCTTTCCCCTTTCATCAGTAACTCATTCTTCTCTCCGTTCCTGAGATAGTTCTTCTTTCCTTCTTCTTTAATTGAATCGAGTTAATTGAATCCCACCCGGATTTCTGCTATGCGTTAAGGGGAAGTCAATGGGGAGGTGGGGAATTAAGCAGGAGGAAGATGCCAATAATAATAATAATAATAAATATTGTGCCCCCCTCCTTTTTTTTTTTGGCAGAGGGCGCAATTAAAGCAAAGTAGACCTAAAAGCCCCATGCTCAGAAGTGGAAACGGATGACAATTTACTGTGGCGCAAACAGGCTGGCAGTTACTTTGATTTGAGGAGGGGGGGGGCTGAGTAGCATTGAACATAATGGAGGCAATGGAGCATTGGGGAACCCACACAAGGCAATCCAATCCAGGCAATTAAAAGCTCACCAGAGTTCTTAAAAATAAAATGGCCTTCCTTTTCTCCTCCCTCACCATGCTGCTCCAACTATTATTTGTTTCTCTCTCTCTCTCTCCTTAATTATGATTTTCCTTAAAAGTGTCAAACAACAGCAAAGGCCCTCTGGAACCATAGGACGTTTCCTACCAACAATTTGCACGCCAATCTTGACTCCTGAGGTGGTCGGGTTGTAGGGAGAGGGGGGGGGGGAGAGAATTTAAGAAGCTGTCTGTTGAGCAAAATGGCTTTTCCTCAGAATAGGCCTCTTTCTCTCCTTCCCCCCTCCCTTTGCTCTCCCTCCCTGAATAATTATCTGTAGTGAAGGGAACTCGGCAATTACTTTTTGTGTTTGCCAAGCATTGCCTCAACAACTTGATCTGTCAGTCGTGGGGGGGGGGGGGGGACAGGGGACGCGAGGGAGATTTTAGATTTGGGGAAAAGATCTTTATTTTTTCCCCGGTTGCAATCTTGAATCTTGCAATGGGGGGAGAAGGAAGTACGGCCAAAATTAGGTAGCCTTGCTTCTCTTAACACTTATGTCTTCGGGCTTTAGTATAGATGGGCAAGCTTTGCAATCTAGTTCCAGTGTGTGCTTGGCCTGAAGTGAGCCACGCTGGGCCAGAGGGATAAGCTTCCAATTAATTGCAGCGTTTTGCTTTTCCTTGATGAGCTGTTTAAATGTAAAAGGGAATTTCTGAAAGGCTTGGCTGGGGTGCCAGTGCTGTTTGGGAGGAATCTTCTACGAAATGATGTCTTTATTTGCGGAGTGAAAGGCGTCATTCTTCCTCAGTTACGCCAAATCATATTATTCGAAAAGTGAGGAAAATAGCTATATGCAGAGTGTAGATTGTCATTTTTTAGGCCTTAAGACCATTGACCATATCTCTAGAATTTTTATACACAGTATAGAAGACATCCTGAGCTCTAGCTAAAATTATTGTTCCTACTTTGTTAAACCTCTGCTTAAAACCAACCTTTCCAATTACAGGGTTTGAAAGATCCTAGTACCTAGGTATCTTAAGAGAAATGAAGTCGGTATGTTTATGCCTCGCAGAATCGGCATCTAATCCAAATTTCCACATTTCTGGGTATCCTGAAGCTAACTTCCCATGTTTTCTGGGCTTGCAGTGGAAGCATATCTACAAAGTGCCAGGATTGGGGAAGGCTAATCTAAAATTACCTTTTAACCGAAAAGTGGTTACAGATACATCATGCCAAATGTTAGATTTGGCTTTAGCTTAGTTGGCTGTCAAGACGTAACCGACTGTGAGATCTTCAGTCAACTGTTTTAAAAACGGCTGTATTTGTAGATTCTCAATTGTCCAAGTCATGGTTATCTCAAAGATGCTTTTTCCCCCAAAAGGCAACAGGACTTTTCTGTGTTTTCCCCCCCTATGAAAATATTTTGCTTCTCATCCAAGAAGCTTCTTCAGATTTATTTTCTGTTCATTTTAAAATTTGGTTGAGTGTTACGTTATTGTGAAATGACTTGCCGTGTTTCCCCGAAAACAAGACAGGGTCTTAATTTATTTTGACCCCCCCTCCCCAAAATAAATGCTTGGCCTTATTTTGGGGGGGTCTTATAATTTTCAAGGTGCAGGAGATGGCGAGCGTGGTCACCTCATGGCTGCTGCTGTGTTGCAATATTTTCAGGGAGGTCTTATTTTCGGGGAGGTCTTATTTTAGCGCATCCACTCAAAAGCCTGATTGGGCTTATTATCCGGGGAGGCCTTATTTTCAGGGAAACAGGGTACCAATTGTTCAAGACTATCAGCTTTTGATATAACTGGTCACATTTCCTACACTACAAAGTCTGAAATTAAGAGTCCAGGCTACAAGGAAGGTTCCGTCAGTACTTAAGAGTTCTATTAATCTGCAAAACTCCACCTTAAAGTCAAAAAAAAATCTAAGATTATTTCTCATTTCAAAACTTGGCCAGCTATTGAGCTGTGACAGGACGGGTGTCAAAGTCACAGTTTTTGCTTGTAAGGAAAAGATTATTTAAGTGGAACCTTTGGGAAAACTTAAAATTTGCTAATTAAGATGGGCTCATTGAGTTTTTATTCATGCTGGTTTGTTTGTACAGATACAAAATTCTAGTATTTTAAAGCTTAGAAGGGGCAGTTAGGCCATCCTTCCCTGCCCTATCCATAGTATAGGAATTAATATCAAAGTATCCTAGACTGCCTAGCTTCCCTTTAAACACATCCAGCAAACAGGCAGTCACCATCTCTGTGGGGAAAATGGTTAAACTCTTAAAACTAATTCCTGGGCAGTTTGCTCCTCCAACATTCCTATAGCATTATTATGTGCAAAAGAGCATGCAGTTGCAGCATATAAGTAGTCCTCTACTTAAAGCCATTCATTCAGCGGCTGTTCAAAGTTGGAAACAAGTGACTTACAACCAGCCTTGCCCTTACAACCATTGCAGCATCCCTAGTAAGTTACGTGATCACCAGGTGCATCCCTAGTAAGTTACGTCATCACCAGGTGCTTGCCAACTGGTGGCTGCAGAGTCCCAGGGTCTTGGAATCACCATTTTTCTACCTTCCCAGCCAGCTTCCTATAAGCAAAGTCAATGGAAGAAGCCAGATTTGCTTAATAACTGCATGACTTAACAACTGCAATGATTTGCTTAACAACCATGGCCAAAAGAAGGTTAAAAAATGAGCATGACTCACTGAATTTGCTAAGCAATGGGAATTCTAATCCCAATTGTCCTGCTTAAGGACTGTTAGCATTCTTGTGGGTCACAAGTCTGAACTCCAGCTCCTACAGTCCATCCCCAGTGGCAATGTTGGTTCATCATAAGACAGCAGAAGGCTGCTTATTCCTGGTTACAGGTACTCTCAACTTAGGACCGTTCACTTAATGACTAGTTGAAGTTACAACATACCTCCCCAGAGCTATTTATGACCCATCTTTGAACCTATGTTGCTATATGTGCTACACGCATACAGTCGCATGATGGCATTTTGGGTATTTGGCAATTAGCTCACCTTTGCAGCTATTGGCAGGGTTTTGCTACCATGTGACTACAATTTGTGACTTTTTCACTGCTTTCTGGGTTTACTTCTAGTTTCACTGGGGGAAATGTGTTCGCTTAATGACTGTAATTTTCTCTTAAGGACTGTTGCAAAAAAGGTAAAAAAAAATCACGCCTGGTCACATAATACCTCGAATTACAACCACAATAATTAATAACCATAATTCTGGGCTCAATTACGGCCATAAGTCAAGGACTACCTCTGTATGGTTTGACGTAGTATATCTTCTCCAACCTGGTGCCTTTCAGGCAGGTTGAATTTTAGTCTTTATTATTTCCAGATAACAAAACGAAGGGAAGTATGGGAGCGGGCGTTCAGCATTGACGGCAGCTATGGGTCTCGAGAAAGCTGGCGTGGGAAATCGATTTTAAAAGAAGTGAAAGAGCAGAAAGCTAGACCTAACCCTTTTTTTATTATTTAATCTACCACTTTTAATAGAAAACAATGGTGCTCTTCTGTTGCCCTTGCTTTCCTGCTTGATCACTCAAGGGTGAATATTTATTGGCTGATTAGATTTTTTTTAGAACTTCCTCTTGTTTTGGACTCTCCCCTACACCAGGGGAGTCAAATTCAATTTCATTGAGGGCCACATCTGGGTTGTGTTTGACCTTGGGGGTCAAGGTGGTCATGACCAGCTCGATGTCACTCCTGTCCGGGGTGCCGGTGCCGGCCTGCTCGCTCTGTCAGCAAAAACATGCTCCTGAGTTCCGTTTTCGGCTGCCACGGCCTCCTGCAACTCTCTATCAATGAAAACAGGCTCCTGAGCTCCATTTTCGGCTGCCACGGCCTCCTGCAACCCTCTGCCAGTGAAAATGGCGCTTGGGAGGGCTGCAATTATTTTAAAAGCCTACTGCCAAATCTGCAGCATTATTTTGAAAGGTTGATCAGGTTTGATAAAACTTTAACTCCGTTCCTCTTTCATGCAGAAACCACCGAGCATTTGAACTAGTGTTCATTCCCTAAGCTGCGTTGCCGTACAACAGAGCTGTGGACTTAATGAGTCTACTACTATCACTATAGCTCAGTATGTAAAAATCCCTTTAAATAAAATAAAACTGTTTTTTTTTCTAGTAACCTGTCATATTAATGGGGGAGTTGTCTTGAAATAGATTTCTTTTAGCTAATCTCAGATTGAAACCTATGTTTCATAAGCTTCCATTACTAAGCCTTGCAAACATCATGTATATTTTCCATCATGTTCTCAACTAGGTTCAAGTAGCCTCTAACTTGATTTAGACTTGTCCTCAACTGTGTGTAGGCACATTCTGTTGTGGCCCGCCAGCGGGAGCTGGCAGCAGATTCAGACAATGAGGAGGTTAGGGAGGAACATGGGCCAGGCCTGGAGTCTGGAGAAGGCTCTAATGGGGGCTCTGTTTTGGAGGCAGAGAGGGGGCCAGTCATCAGCTGCCTTCAGAGTCAGACATCAGTGAGGCAGACGAACAGCTGGAGCCTGTTCCCAGTATGTGCATGCACAGAGTTGCCAAAGGGAACAGCTAAAGAACAGGGGCCGACTTGGGAGTAAGCCCACAGGTGGACAATGAATGGCCCCTCCCAGAGGAAATAAAAGAGGAGTGAAAGGGGAGTGGAGTTTGCAGGAGACAATTAGCTCACTTAAGCTTCATTGGTTCATGACTCTCCGAGAGTCCTTTCCAGGTTTTGCAGATACCGGGCTGGTAACGCTCCAAGCCAGATAAGGTCTGTGACTGTAAATCCTCCATTGAAAGAAAGCTGGATGTGACTGAGCAGAATCACAGCAAATTAATAAAAGGCGTTTTTGTTAGTATAAGGAGTTTGCTTCATGCCCTTGGGAAGCCTAGGTCAGAACACATTCCTACACTGCAAAGGGGGTTGATGGATAAGCGTAGGTTGCACATGGTTGCAGACAGGCTGATGCACGCACTTCCCAAATCTCTACTATGCGTTTTGTGGAGATTTGTGTCCTGCACGCTGATTGGCTGATATAATTTCCTTTTGGGAGGCCGGCAGAAAGCAAGGCACATTCACAGGACAGAATTGGAACAGCTAGAGGACAGACTTGATGGACGAAGTGAGGAGATATAAACATAATATAAATGCAGCACCTATGCAACTGTCTCTGAACTGCAGTTGCATATGTTCCCTATCATGCAGTGACTCAGAAGTCTAACCCTAACCTTACACAGAGTAAGGGGGTGGGGGCAGGCACCAGCATTATATGAAAGCACACCCATCCATCTGAGGATGCCTTAGTTTTGGAGATTCTCAGCCATCCAACTTGCCTCAAAGGTGCTTTTTCAAGAGGCAGCTGGACTTCCTGGTTTTCCTCCGAAGACCTTTCACTTCTCATCCAAGAAGTTTCTTCCGCTCTGGCTGAATGCCGATCGGAGCTGAAGATGCTTCTTGGATGAGAAGCAAAACATCTTCAAAGAAGAACGCAGTTGCCTCTTGAAAAAAAACACTTAGTATGTAAGTGTGTGTAGGTGTGTATAATCACAACTGGGTGAGATCGTAAGACTGGGTGAGGGTGGGTTTTCTTCCCTTTCCCCTCCCTCCTCACCAGATTATAATTAAATAGGAAAGACTTCCTCACCAGTGTAGGTCTTAGATGTGTTTTTATTTTATTTACATTTTCATTTTCGTACAGTCACATATATACTGTGCATAACCGGGGCCATATAACATTAAACAATAAACACAGCCATTCCTCTTGTCAACAATACCCCCCAAAATAGAAACCCAATATACCTCTTCAACCCTCCATACACCCTTTCTTTCGCCCCCCCTCCAATTTTCCATCTTCCCTCCATCATTCCCCTCTACCTTACTTCCCCTCCCCCTCTACTACTCCTCTCTCCCGGTACACTCCCTCCCTTCCTTCTCCCCCTCCCTCCAATCCTCTCTCCCACCCTCTCTACCCCTCTTTCTTCTATCCCTCCACTCCTCCCTTCGGTGTATTTCTACTATATGTTAATATATTCAGCTTGTCCTATTTTTACAATGAAATTAAAGAGCAACAGTATACACGTGCAATCGCGTTACGCGATTGCAGTGTAGGTCTTAGGAGTGACCATAAGTAGCCACACTTGAGAAATGCCCTTGCTGGCTTAGCTGAGTGAAGGGCAATCTAGCTTCGCAGGTCAATTCCAAAATGCTGCAGAATGCTGGTTCAAATGCTTCCTCTCTCTACCCTTAGAGAAATATTTTATTTATTTTATTTAGTTAGTTAGTTAGTTTGTCACTCATGTACAAGATAACAGGAATAAGAATAAACATGAATAAGAAGACAGAAAATGGGGACAAATAAATAGGGACAGTAGGACCTGGATGTTAGGCACTTTGATGCGCTTATGCACGCCCCTACTGACCTCTTAGGAATGGGGTAGTCCACAACCATTTATTTAGTGACTAATTCAAAATTGCAACAGCACTGCAAAAAACGACTTGCAATAGATCCTCACACCTAAAGGACCGTCACAGCATTCCACGCAGTTATATGATCAAAATTCGGGCATTTGGCAATCCGTATTTGTGACGCTTCCGATGTCACGGGGTCACGGGATCGCCACTTGCAGCCTTCCCAGCTGGCATCCGACAAGCAGAGTCAATGGAGGAAGAGCCAGGTTCACTTAATAGCTGCAATGATTCACTTAACAACCCTAGCAGAAAAGTTCGTAAAATCGGTCGTGACTGGCTCAACAATGGGATTTCTGGCGCCAATTGTGGTTCTGAGTCAAAGACAACCTGTATTTATTTTATTTTCTAGGGCCAAAAGTAAGAATGATAGCTGAGGCTGATAGGAACAGTGCAGGTTCTTCTATTTTGGGTTAGTTTGATATGTCAGCCGTTCAAGCTAGATCAGGCTAGCTTGAATATCATGTAGGTCAATACTACTTTTATTTGTAAACCTATAGTAAACCTTATTGTAAACCTATAGTAAAAACCATGCATGGGAACTTTGTCTGAGCTGTTTACTCAGGTTACATTCCTCTTGCAGCCTCAATCCTCATTTATCTATTGCCTTGTATAGCATTCTACCTCAGGGCCCAGCCGTCTACAATATACTATATCTGTGATATTAACCTGTGGCACACGTGCAAGAAGTGTGCAAGAAGTGGCACACATAGCCATCTCTCTGGGCATGCCAGCTGTTGCCCGTCGCTCTTTTTGGTTCCGGCATGCACATGGGTGCTGGCCAGCTGGTCTTGGCATATGCATGCGCCCAGAAACCGGAAGACAAGGTGACCAGTATGCATGTGCATGCTGGAAACTGGAAGCTCAGCTTCCCAGTGTGTGCATGTGCGCCAGGGAGCTGCTCTTCCAGTTTCCAGCGCTCCTCTGCGTGCGCGCCGGGGAGCTGCTCTTTCAGTTTCTGCCATCCCCTCACCATGCGCACGCTCCCGTTTCGGCACTCGGTGCTGAAAGGGTTAGCCAACACTGTACTATATGTTCCTAGGTTCTGGGTTTCCAAATCACGATTCATGGCTTACTTTAGAAGTACATTAGAGGCTCCAAAGTTAGAGGCAATCCCCATATGTGAGTCTTTTCCACAGCTGTTTGCAAAAGCGGGAAAAACGGTAAGCCCTTGGAATTATGAGGGTGGAGGTTCGTTCTCCGAGTTTGTGGGTTGATTTCCAAACATTCCGTTACCAGGCTAGGTAATATCTTCACTAGAGTTTAAAAACTCCCTAAACTCCCCTGCAAATGTTGCCTAGCCTGGTAACGAAACTTTCGGAAACCAACCCACAGGCTCGGAGAACGAACCTCCACCCTCATCCTCCCCCTGAACCAAAGCTACTCATCACCATCGCAAACCCTTGGAATTGTATTGAATCAATTAGCTTGTATGTCTCTATATCCTTTTCTATTTTCCATGTCCTTTTTTTACTACCTAACGGCTAGTGTGCATTTAGAACCTTAATATCAGAATATCAGCGGTTCAGCCCAGTTCGGCCGAACCTCTAGCTCCGAAGATCAGCTGAGAGCAAACCAGTTCACTCCGACTTTCAGGTGGGTCCACCTGCCCTCCCCTGGGTTATACTCACCTATATTTCCTTGTTTTTTAGCCCAGCTGATAGGCGCGGCAGAGCCTCAGCTGTTTTGCCTCGCCTCAGCTGCAGTGGAAGGTAAGGTTTTTTTAATCTACTGTGCGCACACATAAAGCACGCGTTGGCGCTTGCGCGAGTAAAGCAAACATGCAAAGCACGCGCTCAGCGAACAGGTTGTTAAACCGGTTGAGTCACACCACTGCTTCATATGTTCTCAGCAGTGGTGGGTTCCGGAACCCGTTGCAACCGGTATGAACGTGTGCAGCAGACGCCCACATGCGTGCAGCGTGTGCATGCGTACTTACCACCCGCAATGCCTCCGCAACACTCCAGCTGCTCGGCGGAGCGTCACACAGACGCTGTACGCTCTGCGTGAAAGCCCCGAAAACCTCAAATAGAGGTAAGAAGCGTGGGCCGCAACGGGTGCCTGGTGCTCCCAGCAGGCACCGTAGCGGAGCATACCAGTCATAACCCACCACTGGTCCTTGGGATATATGGAGGACATGAGGGATGTCACTTTTTAGCATTGCTGGTATTCTTCTAACTGCATAGCAGTCTTGGAGACCTTCTAGAAGTACCGTATTTTTCGGAGTATAGGACGCACCTTCCCCCTCCCCTAAAAAGCATGGAAATGGTGGTGTGTCTTATTCACTGAATATAGCCATTTTTGGCGTCCCAAAACTCCGTCCCTGCATCCCATTTTTGGTAAAACTGAGGCGTTTTTGCCTTCCCTCAGCCCTCAGGAGCACTCAACAGGCTTCAGCAGAGTTTGGGAAAGGCAAAAACTCCTCTCCTTTTTCCCATTTTCCACCCATTTTTCACAAAAGTGGCATTTTTGCCTTCCCCCCAGCCCTGCTGACACCTACAGAGTGCTCCTGCGGGCTGAGGGAAGGCAAAACCTTTTTTTTTCTTACCTACCTCTTCGAAATCTTGGTGCATCTTATACATCGGTGCGTCTTATAGTCCGAAAAATGCGATAAGTAAAAAAGGGTTCAAGTATAGCATGCTAGGAACAATAATGACAAGGGTTATTAAGATAGTGTGGGCCAAAAAAAGTGAAAATGGCAGCCGCAAGGGTACAATCAAAGCCCCACCTTTTTTTTTTTTTTACATCTGGTTGAAGCCATGATCTTCATTACTTTTTACTCCCCAGCCAACACTCCTAGGAACATCTTTGTACTTTGCTCTCTAAGGTCTACATTCTTTCCCATTACTACCTATGCTTAGAGTTGTCTTTGTAGTTTTTATATTCCATTTCCTGTGAAGTGCTCTTCTGGCTTCCAAAATTGGTTTAAGAAATGAAAGTAAACTGCCACCACCTCCTTCCAAATAATCCTAACTATAGCAGTGAAAATAGAGTTTAAAAGAGGCATAGCTAATTGGAATTGGCTTGCTTTTAATGTAGCTTGGTTTTTACACCTTCTAATTCTGCTTGGGAGTCTGAATATATATTGGGTTTCTTTTGTTACCTGTGCATTTTTTTTAAAAAAAACTTTTAACTTTTTTTTTAAACAAACAAACAAACAAATCCAATGGCATGTTTCCAAGGAAGGAATAGATCATGGCCTTGGCATCTTTCTCAAAAAAGCTATTCTGAATACCAACCGATTTTGATTTTATATGAGAGAAGACAAGGCCTCTATCTTAAATGTCAGACAATTATTACACTGATATTTTCCATCAGTGTGAAGTCAGACTATAATAAATGCACAAACATGTGCTTGCTCCTGATTAGGCTGTGATTCCCCTGGGAATGAGTGGGCAGAGATATTTAAAATTCAGGTGTCAAGGCTGCTAGCCACGAGTCGAAACCGTGGATCTATTTCCCATTTTGGGTTTCTTCTGCATTCAGAGTTTAACCGTTATAAATACGTTCTGTAGATCAAGATATTTGCACATTTTGCAGGCTTGTTAGCAAAAATGAACTCGGGGAAAGTCTTGTGCCTAATTCAATACGCAGCTATTCCCTGGCTGCTCTCTCAGCTTGGTAGTTTTCTTGCAAATGTTTCATTACCCTAAACTAGGTAATATCATCATGCACTGTTGATGTTACCTAGTTTTGGCAATGAAATGTCTGCCTGAAAACAAACCAAACTCAGAGAGCAGAATTCTCATGAGCTACAAATATTCTCCTTTATCGGTACAGTTACTCCCGACATGGAGAACCTCAGTTTTACTTTCCTTTTAGTTGATATTAGAAACAAGGAGTCAGTCGGAAAAGCAGCCATGAATCAAGCAAGCTTAATTTGACATCATAAATACAGCGGAACATACTGTGTTCAACTCCAGACTTTTAGAAGCGATTGAAACTGATCTGAACACATAGGGATCTTTTCTTAAAACTGAAGACCTAAATTCTTCTCATAAGGTTTTTGAATGCATGTTCCATTTTGATAATTTCTTATGTGAATAACAAAAGAAAAGAAACTGAATTCTTCCTCATAATCTACTAAGTACAAGACAGAGCAACTAACACCCCATCATCAAACAAGATGAAGCTTTAAGAAACACTCAGAAGGTTACAGTAGATTCTATCCATCCATCCATCCATCCATCCATCCATCCATCCATCCATCCATCCATCCATCCATCCATCCATCCATCTATCTATCTATCTATCTATCTATCTATCTATCTATCTACTATTATAGAATCTATTATCACCAGGGATGGGGTAGTTCAGTGGCTAAGAAGCTGAGCTTGTTGATCAGAATGTTCGGCAGTTCGAATCGCTAGCGCCGCATAATGGAGTGAGCTCCCATTACTTTTCCCAGCTTCTGCCAACCTAGCACTTTGAAAGCATGCAAAAATGCAAGTCGAAAAATAGGAGCCACCTTTGGTGAGAAGGTAACAGCGTTCCATGTGCCTTTGGCATTTACTCATGCTGGCCACATGACCACGGAGATGTCTTCGGACAGCGCTGGCTCTTCAGCTTTGAAATGGAGATGAGCACCACCCCCTAGAGTCAGAAACGACTAGTGCATATGTGCGAGGGGAACCTTTACCTTTAGATTATAGAATGCTTTAGAACAACTAATTCAGCTGATTCTTGAATTGTACATGTAAACAGTTTCTTCCCTAGGTAAGCCTTAAGTAGCCTTGACTCAGCAATTGGAAGCATTCAGGTGACTTTCTGGTGTGAGAAACTAAGCATAGTCCGCCCTGGAATTTAAAATAATTATCCTGGAAGAAGGTACATAGTTGTCAGGAGAATTACACAAAGTCACAAAGAACCAGTCCCACCAATACTGATAGGGCATGCCACTAGTATATAAAAATAAAACAACCCTCCTCCCTCACTTCTAGCACTGATGACATAACCTAGTTTGGTAATGAAACGTCTGCAAGAAGGCTACCAATCTCAGGGAGCACCAAGGACTCCACAGTTCAAACCTGAGCTACAAGTATTCGCTTCTATCCAAGTCACCAAGAGTTAAGCTTGGATCAAAGGAGACTGCCCTTGAAATTTTAAGTTTTGCTCAATAATTTATTTCATTAGATTTCTGTCTGATTTTTATTTGACTGGAATTCTGGTCGTTGTAATCCCAATTTGTGTGCAGTTTACTAAATTAGGGAATACTGCTGTAGACATTCAGATCGTGGACATTTTAAGATGGGTAGATTCAGTTGGATCTGCTCATATGCTGCCTGTTGTTCCAGATTTACCTGAAATAGGAATTGTGAGGTTGTGAACATAACATGCTCTTTCTGTCTTCAGAAGGCAGTGTTGTTGTGTTGCTAATGATTTAGTAATGCTTGCTCTTACTTTGTTTGCATTGTTTTTAGTTGGATTTATGTTTTTATTCTCTGTGCTACTTCTCTTGGGATTTTGTGGCAGAATAAAGGTGGGATACGAGTGAACGTATGTTAATTTACAGTTCAGATCTTGAACCGTTCGTCTACAGAACATCTTCCAATTATTATCCAGCAATTCTCTTTGCTGCTGATATGCCAACTTCATATAAAAGCTACAACGCTTTGACCTGCTGTTAAACTACTTGATGCAATCCTCTTCCTACCTACAATATGTGTCTGCTTATTTATAAACTTGATGTAGGAGACCTCTCGGATTTATAGTAGTAATTGCAACTGCAAATTATATACTCTAAACCAAGTTGCAACGGATCTTGAGTCATTTTGCATTGAAATGAACAATTTAACGAAATATATAAATAAAGCATTAACTAACCAAATTCCTGAAACAAAAAAACCCACACTTTTAAAAAAATAATAACCTCTTTGTTGCATTCATATCTTTGGAAAGATATTCTTTCCATTAACAAATTAAATAAATATCCCTATATTAGTAAATGCCTAAACACCAACGACACACAGTATACATTTACAGTAGGGGTCATCAACCTTTTGGACTTCAGGGACCACTAAATTCATAATTTTAAATCCTGCAGACCACTACTATGAATTTTTTTAAAAAGATAAATAGTATTTAATGCAATATAAAAAATGAAAAAAAAAATTCTGCGGACCACTTAACATTTTCTTGCAGATCACCAGTGGTCCACAGACCATCGGTTGGTAACCACTGATTTACAGTATATTGCTTGCTGCTGGGACAGCACAAAACTCTTCCAGAATAATTCAGTTTTTAATCTTGATACCATCGTTCCAACTCGCTCATAGTATTGGCTCTGCTTTCTGCACAGTAACCTTTAATGTTTTAGATAGTACAATTAGGAAAGGGAGAGGCAATAGACTGAATGCATGTAATTTCATCATCTTGCATATAAGAATAAAACCTTAATTTCAAAAAAAAAATTATACTTCTCCGGTTTTGCGTGATGTGCACAGGTGTATTCATGACAATAATGGACAAAAATAATTTTGCAGATAAACCGTTTCTTGCAAAAGCAGCTTGCTGTGCTAATAAAGTTTGAAGAAATATCCCACCTCCCAAACACAACACAGTTTTTAGTACGAACTTTTAAGGGACAAAAGTTATGAGAAACCCATGCTAGATTTGCAAACTGCAGAAATAAAAAATGCTAGATTCTTCTGTCCCGTGGCAGCTGCAATTTTAGCCTTTTTGTTCTTTTTTTTTAATTTGCAAACAGTTGGGAAAAGAGTATATTGCTTGACTTCAGCAGTGGGCGGGAAGGCATTTATTTTCTCCAAGTCTTATAATTGAAATGTGTTCCTCCCTCTTTAATCTGACAGATGCCAGTCTGACCTTTGGCAAACCTCAGGGTTTTTTTTCCCCCCAAGCCCCTCTCCTGAAGAACGGACACCGTGATTCTGGCTGACACTAGAATCAGGATATAAAACCCATTTTGCCTGTGAGTAAATATGGCCCAATCTTGTAAGCTTTCCTCTTAAAATAATTCAAAACCAGCCAGGCTCACATGAATTAAATATGGATTTGCATATTTTCCCAGGAATACTTGCCAAAAAAATTTACTCCTAGAAAATCTGGAACATTAACTGATATATTTTGCAGCAACATCAATGATGTATTAAAAATAATAAAAGTAGGTTTAAGGAAAAACCCACTTTATGTTCTGCTAAATTAATAATATCCGCATTCTCAGCTGAAGGAAGCTGTGTCTATAAATGGCACTTGCTCATATCCTGTTTTCGCTTCTCTGCCTCTCCCTGATACTTAAAATATTTATTTTATCGATTTATTAAATTTATTTTATTGATTCATTAAATTTATATTACCTCCCATCTCACAATTGTGACTCTGGGCAGGATATATAGTTAAAACACCAAGTCAAACAAGCAACATCATTAAAATAGAAATATTAAAACACAGTTAAAAACAGTTGAAAACTCTTAGCAACAACAACTGGGTTGGTTCATTCTGGGCTTATACACAAGATTTAGATTTAGATTTATTTTATTTGTATGCCGCCCTTTTCCGGGAGGGACTCAGGGTGGCGAATAACTCAAAGGGGGAAAGGGAACATAGAACACAATACAAGTGATTAAAATAACCAAGAATCACACAGCCACACAGGTCGAGAGGGGAGAGGAACTCATCAACTCCAGGCCTGCCGACACAGCCAGGTTTTAACGGCTTTCCGGAAGGCCTGGAGAGAGGTGAGGGTCCGAATCTCTGCGGGGAGTTCGTTCCAAAGGTCCGGAGCTGCCACAGAGAAGGCCCTCCCCCGGGTGGTAGCCAGATAGCATTGGCTGGTGGACGGAACCCGGAGGGCCGACCCTGTGTGATCTAATGGGTTTTTGGGAGGTAATTGGCAGCAGGTGGTCTCTCAAGTACCCAGGTCCAATACCATGAAGGGCTTTATAAGTTACGACTAGCACTTTGAAGCGTATCCGGAGACCGATCGGTAACCAGTGCAGCTCGCGGAGGATAGGTGTAACGTGGGTGTACCGAGGTGCACCCACAATCGCTCGCGCGGCTGAATTCTGGACGAGTGTATACACAATGCAATTATTTAATGGGCTGCTTCCATGGGAACCTTGGGCCAAGTTTTAATGGTCTTTCAGAAGGGCTGGGGAGAATGATATTCCAGAAGACAAGTGTCACACCAAAAAAAGATCTTACTTTTTATTGTCCTGTCAATCAAAGCTTTGTGGCCACGTGCAAAATACAATCTTTTGGAAATAAGGACTGGCTTTTTCTAAAAAATATATATTTTTGACTCTGATAGCATTAAAATACGTATAATTTCAACTTTCATGCATCATCATATAGAAAAGATGTGACATCATGCTACACCAGGGGTGTCAAACTCGATTTCATTGAGTGCCGCATCAGGGTTGTGTTTGACCTCGAGGGGCCAGGGTGGGTGTGGCCTGCTTGGTGTCACTCATGTCGGGGGGCACTTGTGGCGGCCTGATTGCTCTGCCAGCGAAAACAGGTTCCCGAGCTCCGTTTCCAGCTGCGACAGCCTCCTGCAGCCCTCTGCCAGCGAAAACAGAGTTCTGGAGGGGCCACGTGGAGCCCGTTTTTGCTGGCAGAGGCACCGCAGGCCGATCCCTCACTGTTTTAAGGCGGCCCCACGGGCCAGATCTAAGCACCCCGCAGGCTGGATCTGGTCCCCAGGCCTTGAGGTTGACACCCCTGTGCTACACTCTCATTTAAGCATTGTGCCATCCACAACAACTTTGTAAATTGTTTCTACTGTGATGTGGATGTGTAATTTTGCCTCCTAACAATATGGAAGCTGCTTTCAACCCTCAGCTAACCACAATTTACATCTGTGGATAGTTTTGTTGCATATATGAACAGGTGCTCTATAGCTTTGGCTCGGTCTGATTATTATTTCAAGTAGTTCTGACAAGTAGCAGCCAAATACATTTCACCACTTGTTTTTTTAATAAAAAAATATATATATCTCGGGATGCACAATTCTGTCTCATGCAAGTTTGCAGAGCTGGCATTCAAGTCATGTGTCGGGTTAAGCCGTTGTTTACTTAGTTGCGGTTTATTGAATTAATCACAATTGGATGAATTCATACCATGAGCTAAGCCATCAACAGTGACTGGGCTTGCCCCAAACCTTAAGCCAAAACCAGATAAACCACATTATTAGTATAATTGGTGAGTTAAGTCAATATGTCTCCATGAGGCTTGCATATTCAATAAAACTATCTTTGATTATTTCAAAGCAAGAACAATTGGCTGTATTTCCTTTCTTCATCTCCAGCTAAGTCTCTATTCCTTTGATATAAGGGATAGAACTGGTCCTTCTGTCGTAATCCCTCCCCCTCCTCTTCTTCATTACTGTTCTTTGCAGTATACATTTGAGAATGCATTCAACCTCTTTAGGAACCTGGGAACAACCTGGTCCAGCTCAGAGAAAATTCTCTTGTTAAGAATCAAACAAATTCCTTGCCCAGGATCCTTGACTCCATTCTCAATTTGGCAGTGATTTATAATTCCGGGGGACTTTAATTTGCTTTCATTGGAAATGGGCTCTGGAGTACCTAGTTCAGAAGTTCATGGCTTCCTTGAGAGTCATGATCCCAGGTCATCCAGAGTTCAATTCGGGACACTGATCCCACTCTGGATTTGGTGTTCCTGTCGGAGCAGTGGCAAAGTGGAGTGTGAAGGACCAGGTCCAATGAAACTGATTTATGGCTAAACAGCCTATATACAGGAATCTTCTCAATGTATAGGTAGCAGCTGCTTGGAGTTAGATAAAAGTTGATATAATTCAAGGGAGGTTGGACTTAGTCCGGCTTGAGTCTATGTAGGGATTCAAGGCAGATCCCTCTTTTATCTCCCAGGTTCTGCCATTTTTTCTCCTGCATCAGGGGTCAGCAATCTTAAACAATCAAAGAGCCACAAAGGTCCTAACCGGAAGCCCCCCGTTCAATTCTGGAGCTGACTGGAAGTCTGGTTCCCCCACCATAGAGTCTCTCCTTCTAGCGCTGCGTCCTTTTTCCTCTACATGTCCTAACCAAAAGCCCTATCAATTGTGGAGCTGACTAGCGACAGGGAGCCGCAGTACAGGGATGAAAGAGCCACATGCGGCTCCAGAGCCACAGTTTGCTGCCCCGTGTCCTACATCAACGGAGCTCACATTGTCCCCCTTGGTCATGGTTGGATCATACCCACTGCAAGGAGCCTGGGGAGGGCAAAAAACGGACCTACCAGGCCCACCGGAAGTCAGAAAATGGGTCGTTTCTGGCCGACAGGGGAGGCCGTTTTCGCCCTCCCCAGGCTCCAAGAAAGTCATGCACACATGCACGGGTCAGTGGGGGGGGGGGGGGTCCCGCACGCATGCTCAGGGAGCATGGTGCAGGGGGTATTAAATTATGGGGGTGGGTGCATGCATGCTATCGTACTTTTGGCACCCGAGGCGAAAAAGGTTCGCCATCACTGGCCTATTCCATTAGATCTGGCAGAGAAGATATGCTTCAGGTCCTGTCTGCTTGGGGTACTTGGTGGGCCCAAGGAGGTCTTATGGAATATTCTTCCTCCCCAAAATTATGCCCATCCTTTTTTATATCCCCAAAAGTCCTTCAGACTTTGCTATCTCCTCAGGCCTGGTATTTATGGTATTTTATTAATACAGATTTTATATTTTCGCTTTTATTGGTTGTTTTGATCAGAACTGTTGTTCTCCATTCAGAATCTCCTCAGATGAGATGGGCAGCTATATAAATTTGATTAATAAATACAATTGGATTGATGTTTATATGCTCATCTCTGATTTGTTTAAAATATGTATGCCCCAAGTGTGCCTGATTGAACCTAACGAAAGCAACAAATCCTATTACAGCAAATTATTTGTGGCTTCTACTTGGCCAGTAACGAAATATGCATCTGTACTGCTATAAAAGCTGGGTTGGATAAATTCGGGAAAGGTTTTCAACGGGTGGCAATCTTTAGATCCTACCTATTGAGAGTTCAGATGATCATGGTGAAGTGCTTTTAGCATTTAGGTGACGTGTGGTGGAGATAATATATGAATCTCTTTTTTTTTTTTTAATCTGTTGCATCTATTTTTCCTTGTCTCTGGGAGTTTGAGGTAAAATGTCTCCATTTTACCCTTGTAACTACAATTCCACAAGGTAGAATATTAGAATGTGCAGAAATGAACAGACTAACACTGGCAATTAAAGAGAAAGAACAAACTGACTATTATATGGGAATCGTTTCATCGATGATTAGAAAATAAATATAAGAATTAGAAGTAAAATTAACTGCGTAAAAATGCATTAATAGAGTTAATATAATTAATAGAGCTAAATCTGGTAAGAAGAAGATTGTTATAGTATTAGATATTTAAGGTATTGGTATTAAACTGGAATAGATAAATAATGAATATGATTGTTACTGCACAAAATATTTGTACCCAGATGACACACTGTTTAATGGATGATGGATTGCTTATATGTTGTTGTTGTTGTTGTTAATAATAATAATAATAATATGACTACCTACAACGCCATGACCGCGTTGCTAAGATCATTCACTGGAAATTGTGCCAAAAGTTTGGATTTGAGTACAGCAAAAACCACTGGGACCATCAGGTTGAGAAGGTTTTAGAGAATGAGAAAGTCAAGATCTTGTGGGACTTCAGAATTCAGACTGACAGGCACTTGGCCCAGAACACACCTGACATAACAATAGTTGAAAAGAAAAAAGTTTGGTTCATTGACATTGCAATACCTGGGGATGCACGAATTGAAGATAAGCAGCAAGAAAAAAAATAATAAAATACCAGGACTTGCAAATTGAAGTTGAGCGACTGTGGAAAAAGAAACCATGTGTTGTCCCAATTGTAATTGGAGCCCTTGGAGCCCAAAGGGCTACCTTGCTATTTGGAAATTCTAAATTTATCAGACTTGAACATTCTGACTCTACAAAAAACCACCCTACTTGGAACAGCTTATATCCTCTGATGTTACCTTAACAGTTCCTAGTCCTTGGTTAGGACTCGAGCTGTTGAGCTACCAACCGGCCCCAAAGGCTGTGAATATCACCCAAAATTAACATAACAACAACAACAACAACAATAATAATAGTGTGCTGAGGGATAATGGTTCCCCCAAAGCAGGGGTGTCAAATTGGCGGCCCAGAGGCGGGATGTGTCACATGCAGGCCACACCCATCCCAGCTTCGCGAAAGGAAAAACATTGCAATACATAACGTGATGGCCTAAAGCGATCCAGTGAATTCTATAGTTAGGAGGGAATTAAACTCTGGAATATTCTTTCTGGGGTTTCTAATTTTAGTATGGTGATATTTATATGGGTAGTTCTCAAATTACAACCATTTAGTGACCGTTCAAAGTTACAACGGCATTGGGGAAAAAAGTGATTTACGATTGTTGCCGCATCCCCACAATCAAAATTCAGGCGCTTGGCAACTGGCAGGTGTTTATGACCGTTGCCATGGCCCAGGGTCATGTGATCACCATTTGTAACCATCCCAGAAAGCTTTCCACAAGCAAAGTCAATGGGGGAAGCTAGAGGTGCAGTACACTGATTCACTTAACAACTGTGGTAAAAAGATCATAAAATGGGGCAAAACTCACTTAACAACTGCCTGGCTTATCAATAGCATTAGCAAAAGCACTTAGACTTCTATACCGCTTCACAGTGCTTTACAGCCCTCTCTAAGCGGTTTACAGAGTCAGCCTATTGCCCACCAACAATCTGGGTCCTCATTTTACCCACCTCGGAAGGTTGAAAGGCTGAGTCAACCTTGAGCCTGGTGAGATTTGAACTGCCAAATTGCTGTCAGAAGTGGCCTGCAGTACTGCACTCTAACCACTGCACCACCAAGGCTCTGGAAGTTTTGGGCTCAATTGTAAGTTGAGGATTACCTATATGCTATAATTAAAGATTACTAACGTTCTATTATTTAGATGTACTGAAAATAGAGAAGAGGAAAAAAGCAATTCTATCAATTCTAATGTAGGATAATAATATTGAAAACATTAAAATTATTTGGCTTTTTCATTCAGAGTTGAATATAACTTTGGGAAAAAAAACCCACTGTGACTACCAGCAAAGTATTTGTTGTACAATAGAGGTTTTGGTCTTAAGCTAAGTAGTTAATATTAAGATATTTTAAAGACAATAATGTCAAAACTATATCTAATATATAATGTTAATAGAAGGAAAAATAAGATGAATGGAACAAAATTAACAAAAACTAAAATACCAAAGTAGAAAAAGAGACAAGGAAAAGGTTCTCCCTTTTTGTACATCTATTAATTTGCAATGTTTATAGACATTTAGGTCCTTTTGGAAATCAAATGGCATGTGGTTATATTTGTCCTGCTGTGTGCTGTGTTGTATGTATGGCCTTGTATGCATGCCATATTGATTCTCACAAATATTTTAATGTTCACCTACTTTAAATAAAATTTACCCTGATGGAAAAATGGGAGAGTACGGTATCCTTTTTAGGGATGCTATTAAAATTTGCTTAGATGAACTTTAATTGTAAGACCAAACAGGAACATATAAAGCTATGTGTAATATATAGAGGAGGGACATGGTGGCTCAGTGTCTAAGACGCTCAGCTTGTCGATCAGAAAGGTCACCAGTTCGGCGACCGCGTAAGAGAGTGAGCTCCTGTTACTTGTCCCAACTTCTGCCAACCTAGCATTCGAAAGCATGTAAAGACGCAAGTAGAAAAATAGGAACCATCTTTGGTGGGAAGGTAACAGTGCGCCTTCTGTGCGCCTTTGGCATTGAGTCATGCCGGCCACATGATCATGGAGACGTCTTCGGACAGTGTTGGCTCTTCGGTTTTGAAACGGAGATGAGCACCGCCCCCTAGGGTCGGGAACAAGTAGCACATATGTGTGAGGGGAACCTTTACCTTTTAGTATGTAGAGAGTGGATAGAGAAGATTCTTTTTCTTGTAGTAGGAGAATGACAGGGTTACCCAGTGAAAATTTATGGATAATACCTTCAGAAAGGACAATAGGAAGCCTTTTGTCATAGAGCACAAAATTAACTTGGGAGATTTATTGACACAAGAGTTGGCAGTGATCATCAACTTTGATGACTCTAAACCAGCATTAGACAAACCCAGGTTAATGAAGACAAACCAGCATTAGACAAACCCAGGTTCATGTACCACAATGACAATATGGAACTTTGCTACATGTAGTCCTCAACTTACGACCGCAATTGAGCCCCCATTTTTTGTTGCTAAATGAGACAGTTGATAAGTGAGTTCTGCCCCATTTTGCGACCTTTCCTGCCACAGTTGTTAACTAAATTGCTGCAGTTGTTAAGTTAGTAACACGGATGCTAAGTGAATCGGGCTTTCCCGTTGACTTTGCTTGTCGGGAGGTCACAAACAATGATCACTTGATCCCGGGACTGTCATAAATATGAAGCAGTTGCCAAGTGTCTGAATTTTGATCATGTCACCATGGGGATGCTGCAAGGGCCGTAAGTGTAAAAAATGGTCATAAGTCACTTTTTTCACTGCCATTGTGACTTTGGTCATTAAATGCATAGTTCTAAATTGAGGACTATCTATATTTAGGAGATGCTAGGAAACAACAAAGGGATGCAGTGGCTCAGTGGCTAAGATGCTGAGCTTGTTGATCAGAAAGGTCAGCAGTTCAGCGGTTCAAATCCCTAGCGCCGCGTAACGGAGTGAGCTCCCATTACTTGTACCAGCTTCTGCCAACCTAGCAGTTTGAAAGCACGTAAAAATGTAAGTAGAAAAATAGGGATCACTTTTGGTGGGAAGGTAACAGCATTCCGTGCGCCTTCGGCATTTAGTCATGCCAGCCACATGACTACGGAGATGTCTTTGGACAACGCTGGCTTTTGAAACTGAGATGAGCACTGCCCCCTAGAGTTGGGAACGACTAGCACGCCTGTGCGAGGGGAACCTTTACCTTACCTTAGGAAACAACAATGGGAAGGAGATTATTGTTCTCAGGTGCTTTGGTAGACTTCTCTGGAAGGAGAGCCGAGGTGGCACAGTGGTTAAGGTGCAGTACTGCAGCCACTTCAGCTGACTGTTAGCTGCAGTTCGGCGGTTCAAATCTCACCGGCTCAAGGTTGACTCAGCCTTCCATCCTTCCGAGGTGGGTAAAATGAGGACCCAGACTGTGGGGGCAATATGCTGACTCTGTAAACCGCTTGGAGAGGGCTGAAAGCCCTATGAAGCGGTATATAAGTCTAACTGCTATTGCTAAGGAGAGGGTGCCAGATCTGTCTTTGGTCTAAGAATCTAAGAATCTTTCTCAGGCTCTTCTGCCGGTGAAGACGACTACCAATAAAATGGGAAGGGAGAAACTTTTGAGGCTCCCCAAAGGAAGACCAGCAGAATTCCTAATTTGCCATAGCTCCATCCTGAATATCCCAAGTAAATTCTTCTTCGTTCTTCTGTTTTTAGGCATACAAATGCTCTCTGTCCAGCCAGACACCAAACCGAAAGGTTGTGCTGGCTGCAACCGTAAGATCAAGGACAGGTATCTCCTCAAGGCCCTGGACAAATACTGGCATGAGGACTGCCTGAAATGTGCCTGCTGTGACTGTCGCTTGGGGGAAGTGGGCTCTACCTTGTACACCAAAGCCAACCTTATCCTCTGCCGCCGAGACTACCTAAGGTAGGACTGACATTCTTCAGCGCACCCAATTGAATTTTTTTTCTCCCCCCCATCCCTGTTTGGTTCCCTTCCTTTGCACCGCATGCCGTGTAGCCCAAATGAAGCTGGCCATTTTTGACTGTTGCTACGGATACCTTGCCAGATGGATGCACCATGGCAAGCATACAAATGTGGCTTCAAACGGGGGGGGGGGGCAGCGCATCGTCTATAAACCGATTTGAGTCCATGCCTTCACACATCTATTCCACTCAATGGGAGATTTATTTTTTTAAAGATGTGCTAGAGTAGCTTTGTGCTGATATGAGTGTGTTCTGCCATGACTTTATTAACACTAGTGGTAGAATACGTTTGCAGGCAACCTCTATTTAGCACAGTTGCTTAAAAATCTGTCCGATTCCTGTTTTTTCCCTTCCCTCTAGGCCAATAGTTACTACATAATAAAACTATCCCCAGTGCAGGCCAAGGGTGCAGGTGATGGGAAGCTCGACAGGTAAAACAGTCAGGGGGGAAATCCTTTCCTAATTTGCCATAGGTCTTTGCTTTGAATTTTGAATTTGAATTTTATTATTTGTATGCCGCCCTTCTCCGGGAAGGACTCAGGGCGGCGAACAATTCAAAAAGGGGGAAAAGGGGAACATAGAACAGAATTAAAATAAGCAAGAATCACGCAACCACACAAGTCGAGCGGGGAGGGGAACTCATCAACCCCAGGCCTGCCGGCAAAGCCAGGTTTTGACGGCTTTTCGGAAGGCCTGGAGAGAGGTGAATGTCCGAATCCCTGTGGGGAGTTCGTTCCAGAGGGCCGGAGCTGCCACAGAGAAGGCCCTCCCCCGGGTAGTAGCCAGGTGGCATTGGCTAGTAGACGGAACCCGGAGGAGGCCAACCCTGTGTGATCTAATGGGTCTTTGGGAGGTAATTGGCAGCAGGCGGTCTCTCAAGTACCCAGATCCAATACTGCTTTGCAGTACACTGCTATCAATATATATCCTTGATTCGGTAAATTAAAAAGTAACATTTCTTGGGCTCAAATCCCACTCCTCCTTCTCTTTTTCCCTCCCGAGTTTTCTGCAGTGAATGTTGTTAGAATTTGGGCCATTAAGACTTTCCTGACCTGTTTATTTTATTTTCCTAAATAACAGTCAAGTGTAGCTATCACCTTTTTGTTCAAACTGTATAAACAAAAGGTACTTTCCTTTGCGGTGGTTGACAGCCAGAATTGCAAATATCAAGGAAAGCTGCAAGCCAGAAAAACACATGGGGCAGAATGCAGGCTTGTTTTCTGAATCTGATGATTACGAGAGCATTTTCAGAGCTTGTGAGGATTCATGGATGAACTGTTTTGTCTTCACCAAAAGACGAAGCAATGATAACATTGCCGAAGCAATGATGGTGGCAATTATGGTTAGCAGAGACCTTGCCTTTTATCTTTAGAATTTGTCTAAGGCACCACGTTTTATAGGAGAACACGCTCAAAGATCATTAAAAAAACACTCTAATTTCAGCAAAAATTTGAAATGTTTTATCCCTTCCCCTTTGCACATTTTAAAGTTCCACATGGGAAACAGTTCTTCATGCTTTCCTTTAAGACTCGTGCAACATTTCATACAGAGATGCATAAGTACGTGATGTTGTATGCAAACATTTCCGATATTGCTGGCTATTACCCAGCTGATCCTGCTGAGCGCTGACAGTTCACATCAAAATTATTTTTCGTGTCAGTCAGAGATGCTAACACATAATCAGCATGTTTGCTCTCAACATTCAGATGGGAATATTTAAGTCAAACATAAGGATCTGTTTTTGAGACAACATAGTGGAGCAGTGTTTCTCAATCTTGGCGACTTGAAGTCCACAGGACTTAAAGTCGCCAAGGTTGAGAAACACTGTAGTAGAAGAAGTGAATTTGGTTGTCATAGGTTTGCAGCTCTCTAGATACTGCCGTGGTGGTGGACACAGAAATTCTGCTTTAAAAAAAAAAAGCAGTTTCATTCGGGGGGGGGGGGGGGAAGAGTTCTGATATCTTTCCATAGAACCGAATGGAAAAAATGAGAAACTGAGAAGCTGCTAATTTCTAGAGAGATTCTGTGTTCTGATCTAGGCTTCCCTAGCAGCACGAAACCGAGTCCTCGTCCCGATAAACCCCTTTTATTTAATTTACACTAAATTTCTCTCCAGCAAAGTCTTTCCTCTCCCACAGTCTTTCAAGGTAGTTCACAATTACCAACCTTTATCAGGCTTGGAGAGTGGCCAGGCCGATATCTTTCAGACGCCGCAATACTTGGCAATAATGCAGGAATGAACTAATTGTCTCCTGCAAACACCCCTCCCCTTTCGCTCCTTTTTTATTCCCTCTGGGAGGGGCCATTCACCATCCACCTGTGGCTTTGCTCCCAAGTCAACCCTTGTTCCTTAGCTGTTTCCTTCCATGCAACTCTGCGCATGTGCACCCTGGGAACAGGCTCTAGCTGTTCATCTGCCTGACGGATGTCTGACTCCGAAGGCAGCTGATAACTGTCAGACAGCCCTGGCCGCATCTCTGCCTCTGACACAGAGCCCTCATCAGAGCCTTCCCCAGATTCTTGGTATGGTGGAATATACAGCTAGATTGGGGAATGGAGTTCAGAGATTAACTAGCTTGGAATCAGAGATGGAAGCAACAGAGACTTGCCCCTCCCCACTGCCCCCTACCCCAAATCCTTGGAAACTTTACCTGGTTGCTCCCAAGGGAGTGCATTTAGTCTGAGAAGATCCTTGTTATAGGCGAGTGGCAATCAAGAAACTTTGCTGATCGGTTCATGGAGTCGTTCTGACTGAATCATAATCAGAGTAGATCTGGAAGGTACTGTGGAGGTCTTCTAGTCCAGTCCCCTGCTCAAGCAGGAGATCCTATACCAGGGATGGCTAACCTTTTTGTTGTTGCATGCTGAAAGCCAGCACTCGCGTGTGCCTGCACCAATAATGCAATGTGTGCACAACCCCCCCCCACACACACATGTGCCACTGTGCATGCACATGCAACCCCCCCAAGCGCCCCATTTGGGGCGTAGTAGGCCTCCCTGCAGCTTCTCGGGACCAAAAATGGGCCACAGGGGGGAACCCTGCACCCCACCCCCCATGTATGCACACGTGTCTCCCACATGCGCCCCACCCCACATGCATGTGCAGCAGAGACCTGAAAATCAGCTGGCCGGTGGGAGGCATGTGCACATGCACGGTGGAGCTGAGCTGGGGCGATGGCTGACGTGCCCGCAGAGAGGGCTCCGTGTGCCACCTGCGCAGTGGTGAGTTCCGGATCCCATTCCAACCAGTACGGTTGAAACAAGCCCGGCAGCATCCACATAGGCATGCGTGCATGCGTCTTAGTGCCTCCGTGAGCCTCCGCAAGGCTCCAGCTGCTTAGCAGAGTGTCCTGTAGGCGCTGTACGCACCGTGTGCAGAAGTGCCGAAAACCTAAAAGACCAGTAAGGAGCTCGGGCAAGCGGGTGGACCCTCCAGAGCACTGTACCGGGAACGGTATCCTGTTCTCCGGGCAGGCTCCGGTATGCCTGTACTGTGGTGTACCTCCTGCAACCCACCATTGCACCTGTGGCACCTATGCCATAGGTTTGCCATCACGGCCCTATACCATTTCATACAAGTGACTGTCTGGTCTCTTTTTTTTTTTAATTAAAGTTTTAATAGATTTTATAAGTATTTCCCCTTCTCTCCCTCCACCCCAACCCTGCGCCCTCTCCAACCTTCCCCCCCCCAACCTCTCAGAGCAAAATACAGGGTATAAACATTTAACAATCATACACTAACATAAACTAACTTTAGCATCGTACCTTCACTTATACTTTAACTCCCCTTTTATTAAGCTAACTTTAGGTAAATTGTAACGTTCCTTGTTCATTCATTCATAAGCTAACTGAAATTTCTTAGTCCAATATTTATTTTGAATATAATCAGTCTGTCTTCTCCATTCCAACTTGTATTTCTCATCTGAATAGTCCTTCAAGTATGCTGAGATTTTGGCCCTCTCTCCTAAGTTTATTACTTTTAACGTCCATTCTTGAATAGTAGGCAATTCTTCCTTCTTCCAGTACTGTGCCACCAACAATCTTGCTGCCGTTGTTAAGTTCAAAATCAGATTAGTCTCTATAACTGTACTGTCTGGTCTCTTCTTAAAGTCATTTTTGGTTCTTTGCATCTCACATTTGGCCATTTGACAAACTCGGAGGTAATACAGGTAGTCCTCAACTTAACAACAGTTCATTCAGTGACGGTTTGGACTTACAACGGTCCTGAGAAAAGTGACTCATGCCCGTTTTTCACACTTAACAACCTCTGCAGCATCCTCACAGTCACGTGATCAAAATTCAAACATTTGGCCTATTTATGACGGTTGCAGGGTCCATGGGTCGAGTGGTCCCTTTTCCCAATCTTCTGAAAAGCAAAGTCAGTGGGGAAGGCAGATTCACTTAACAACCCTGTTACTCCCTTAACAACTTCAGTGAGTCACTTAACAACACTTGCAAAAAAAGTCATAAAATTTTTTTGGGCTCCGTTATGGACGTAAGTCGAGGACCACTTGTAATTCTTTAAGGAATTTCTTTCCATTATTGGAATAAGACAAAAGCTGAGGAGAAAGGGATGTGGTATTCTCACCTACCCCACCCTACCTCGCCTTATTTTCTGTCTTTGTTTTAATTTGTTGAGTGCAAAGAAAATAGGTAGTCTTGTTAATTTGGACAAAATTCAATTAAAAGACGGAAGCATGTCATTTTTTACGAACCCAGATGGACTAGAAAAAAATACCAAGATCAATCAATTTCTTCATAACACCTTCGATTACCGGTCTCCCTGAAAATAAGACAAGAGTCTTATTTTCTTTTGACCCCCGAAATAATCACTTGGCCTTATTTTCGGGGAGGTCTTATTATTTTTGAGGCGCAGGAAATGGCGAGCGTGGTCACCTCATGGCTGCTGCTGTGTCGCAATATTTTGGGGGAGGGTTTATTTTAGCGCATGCACTCAATAGCAATAGCAGTTAGACTTATATACCACTTCATAGGGCTTTCAGCCCTCTCTAAGCGGTTTACAGAGTCAGCATATCGCTCCCACAGTCTGGGTCCTCATTTTACCCACCTCGGAAGGATGGAAGGCTGAGTCAACCCTGAGCCGGTGAGATTTCAACAGCCGAACTGCAGATAACAGTCAGCTGAAGTGGCTGCAGTACAGCACTCTAACCATTGCGCCACCTCGGCTCGATTGGGCTTATTATCCAGGGAGGTCTTATTTTGGGGAAAACAGGGTATTTCTGGGGGGGGGGGAACAAGTTGAGCTTTAGAAAATTCACCTGCCAACTGTCTGTAGTGAGCTCATAAGCAAGGAGCCAAATAAAACGGCAACTTGATTGTTCTGCAACCCATGGGAAACATTAATAGAAAATGAAATAATTGCCTAGGAATTCCGCCGGGGAAAATGACGGTTATTCAAAGTAGACCGCATGTTTTGCATACAAAAATTCCCAGGTTCAACCCCGAGCATTTTCAATTAACAGGGTCAGATAAAGAGTGAGGGGAGAATTACTCCTTATCCTCCCGGGGCCAGGCTTGTGTCTACTACAGGTAGTCCTCAACTTACAACAGTTCATTTAGTAACCATTCAGAGTTGTAACAGCACTGAAAAAAAGTGACTTGGGGCCGTTTTTCACAGATGCGACCCTTTGCAGCAACTCCATGATCGCATGATCAAAATTCAGGCGCTTGGTGCAACTGGTTCATAGTTACGATGGTTGCCGTGTCCCAAGGTCATGTAATCACCTTTTGCGATCTCCTGACAAGCAAAGTTAACGGGGAAACCCGATTCGCTTAACAACCGTATTACTAACTTAAAATTGCAGCAATTCACTTAACCACTGTGGCGAGACTAAATGCCGAAGGTGCATGGAACATTATTACCTTCCCACCAAAGGTGGTCCCTATTTTTCTACTTGCATTTTTACATGCTTTCAAACTGCTAGGTTGGCAGAAGTAACGGGAGTTCACTCCGTCACGCAGCGCTAGGGATTTGAACCGCTGAACTGCTGACCTTTCTGATCAACAAGCTCAGCGTCTTAGCCACTGAGCCACCACATTCCTATTTTCTGATATAGCAATAGCACTTAGACTTATATACCGCTTCCCAGTGTTTTAGAGCCCTCTGTAAGCGGTTTACAGAGTCAGCCTATTGCCCCCAACAATCTGGATCCTCATTTTATTGAACTCGGAAGGATGGTAGGCTGAGTCAACCTTGAGCCTGGTGAGATTCGAACTGCCAAATTTCAGGCAGCCAGCAGTCAGCAGAAGTAGCCTGCAGTACTGCACTCTAACCACTGCGCCGTGACTCATCTAGCTAAGGAGCTCCCCCCTCCCCCACCCTGTTGCTTATGCTTAGACGTGCTATTTATGGTAAACTTCCAGTTGTTGCATTTAAAGTAATTGCAGATAGTCATTTGCCTCATTACATCCGTATGTACTTAGCTATGCGATGAACCACTCTTTTTTTTTTAAAGCTCTCATTTTTAATGCTAATTTTGGAGGTCATTAAATGTGTTGTTCCCTTTTGTAGGCAAATAAGCTTTCCTACTGAGTCGCTGATTTGATATGGATCTGAAGGATAAATTGCATCTACTGATGATCTGATTCAGGTTAAGTTGTTAAGTTCAAGGTTCAGGCAGTCTTTAACTTGCCACCATATTCGGGCCTGAAATTTCTGGGGGGCCATTAAGTGAGTCACACCCAATTTTACAGCCTATTTTGCAGTGGTTGTTAAGTGAATCTCATGATGCTTAAGCAAATCCGGCTTCCCCCATTGACTTTCCGTCAAGAGCAGTGGTTAAAATGCAGTATTGCAGGATAATTCTGCCAACCGTCAGCAGTTCGATTCTCACCTGCTCAAGGTTGACTCAGCATTCCATCCTTCCATCATCAGTAAAATGAGGACGTGGATTGTTGGGTGGCGGACGTTAATATGCTGACTGTGTAAACCGCTTAGAGAGGGCAGTAAAGCACTGTGAAGCGCTATATAAGTCTTAGTGCTATTGCTATTTTGGGCACTTTGCTAATGGCTGTAAGACAGGTGGGAAGGTCACAGATCCATATCAAATCTGTGTCTCATAACCCCAAGACACTGCAATCATCATAAAGACATGCCGTAAGAGCCAAAATGGTGCAGTACTGCAGGCTACTTCAGTTGACTGCTAGCTGCAGTTCGGCAGTTCAAATCTCACCAGGTTCAAGGTTGACTCAGCCTTCCATCCCTCCGAGGTGGGTAAAATGAGGACTCCAATTTCTTGGGGGCAATAGGCTGAATAAACCGCTTAGAGCAGTGGTTCCCAAACTTGGCAACTTTAAGACTTGTGGACTTCAACTCCCAGAATTCTCCAGCCAGCTGGCTGGAGAATTCTGGGAGTTGAAGTCCACAAGTCTTAAAGTTGCCAAGTTTGGGAACCACTGGCTTAGAGAGGGTTGTAAAAAGCACTATGAAGCGGTATATAAGTCTAAGTGCTATTGCTATGCCAATTGTCAAGCGCTTGAATTTTGATCATGGGACACGTTGGGATACTGCAACGGTCATAAGTATGAGGATCAGTCATAAGTCCCTTTTTTAATGCTGCCATAATTTTGAATGGTGGCTAAACTAACGGTCCTAAGTCAAGGGGGGATACCTGCACCCCCTTCATAGGCTTTTAAAGAATCTATTCTTTTGTTGTAAGCATCTTGAGATGCTTAAAGATGGTTGCTGCAGATGATCTTTAAACTGTGTTGCCATTAACACATAGGGTGGCTGTGCTTTGAGAGAAAATGGTATTCTGCTTCAAATCCTACAAGAAGGCAATTCCTTTTTTAAAAAAAAAAAAATCTAATTCTATCCTCCGGTGAGAGGTGGGATCTTTGGATGACTATGAAAGAGTCAAATCAGTTCATGTGATGAAAACAGCATCGCACCGTTGTCATATACCGTGTTTTTCGGACTATAAGATGCACTGGAGTATAAGACGCACCAAGATTTTGAAGAGGAAAACAAGGTTAAAAAAATAATTTTTGCCCTCCCTGGCCCCCAGGAGCACTCTGCAGGCCTCCCAAGCCCTCTACGCACCCCGTTTTTTGCAGAAAATGGGACACACGGGGTGGGGTTTCGGGAGGCCAAAAATGGCCGTATTCAGTGTATAAGACACACCAACATTTCCACCCTCTTTCAGGGAGGAAAAAGTGAGCCTTATGCTCCGGAAAGTAAAGTAAAAGCCGTGGCTCTTTGCATAGTGATTTTACACACCATTGAAAATGGGCAGCATTTATGACATGACACTGCTTTTGTCATTTTTGATAAAAGCAGCCACAGCTGTGGACACCAATGGCAGGGTAGTTTTCACTCTTCCTCCTCAGTTGTCATTTACTGACAGCCAAAACCTGTGATATCTCTGTTTCTCCAAGTGAGACGTTGAAAGAACTGCAATTTTAGAACACATTTCCTGCCCTTGTCTGTTCTTCCCTCTCCTTTCTCCCCCTTCCCCTTCCCCTGGTACGTTGTGCAATTTTAGAGATCAGGGATGGGGAGTCATCTCCCCCCTCCCCCCATCCTTTTTTTTTTTTAAAGCTAATATGTCTTACTCAAATTATTCAGAATTAGAATTTTTTTTAAAGATGTGCCGGAATGGATAAAATAAAAGAGGAAGGCTAATAGCATTCAGCAAGACATATTTTATCAGCTGCGAATTTGTAAAATGCGGATCTTAACATTTTATAGGCGGGAACTGTTTCTAGTAGAGTATGAGCGGTCCTCAGCTTATAACCATAAGCCTGCCCGTCATAGTTGTAAGTTGTAACGGTTGTGAAATGGTTCACCCATCTGACCTGATTTTACTTTTGTGCAGAGGTTCTTAAGCAAAGGCCCTGGTCATTAAGTGAATCAGTGGTTGACAATGGACCAGTTTTGCTGAAAATATAAAGGAAATAATGAGGTTTTTTTTTAATTGTCATAGGACTAAGTCACTTGACCATAAGTCACTGCATACGGCCCAGAGGTAGTATTCAATTCGCCCAAACTGGTAGTGGAAATTGGGGGTGGCCCCGCCCACCCAACCCAGCTCTATGGTATCCCATTTAGGCCCTTTTTTTTAGCCAAAAGCACATGCATGGAAGGCTGAGGGCATGCGCGGAAGCAGCACACTCACATTTGCAAACTGGTAGGGAAGGTAAGTGAATACCACCCCTGATACGGCCGTACACGCAGACTGCTTGTTCGGTCGTCAGAACTGAGTCATTAATACTCCCGAGGGGATTCGTTGTAACTTCAAATATTGACTAAGTGACCAGTCGTAAGTTGAGGACTACCTATGCTTTTCTGTCTACCCTGGATTGCTGACGCATTGCAGGAGATTATGGGCAAATCCCAACATTACCTTTCCAGCTGATCACAGGAGGACAGAATTGAAAGGCCTTGTGTTGTTGAGATGAGCTATTTTGCCACTTGGTTTCTCCAAGTGGGTTGTCACAACTGCTCCAATTCCTCAATTTCACAGCTAGAAATTCTTGGCAAGGGATTGTCCCAACATCTCTGGATAGAGTCAGGTTGTGGTAGATGAAAAACAATTAGGCAATAGACAAAACCATGGATCGGCTATGGCATGCAGTGTGGGCACACACTGTGGGAATCGCCAGCTGATCTTCCAATTTCCGGTGCGCGTATATGCTCCAGCTAGCTGGTCTTTGCACAGACCAGAAACTGGAAGACCAGCTGCCACGTGCCGACCAGCTGGTCTTCGGGTTTCAAGGTTCCGGTGCCCACGTGCGTGTTCCTGTTTTGGCACTCGATGCCGAAAAGGTTTGCCTTCACTGGACTAGGTTTTAGCTGGCTAAAACAGTGTTAAAAAGAAAGAGAGATAAATATTGAGCCCCGTGTCAGAAACACAGAGGTGAGGGGAGTGTTCTGCAGAAAACCAGCAATTCCCTTCGGTGTGTAGACATCACAATATTTAATTTATGAACCACTGTACTAGTACTGACACATCTTTCCCCCCCCTCCCCCTGGAGATGAAGGATGTTTGTTTAACGGGCTGATCTTTCCCCCGTCATTCAGATTGGCAGCGATTCCTCTTACAAGTACGATATTTCCACTTCTATACAATCTGTTACCTCTGACTAATGGCCAGGTGTTATCTTGAAGATTTTTTTTTCCCCCTTTCACTTTAAAAAAACCTCATAGGTGTCATCTTGGGAAGGAGGTATTTGAATTCCAAATGCCCTTTTCACACTTTTATTAGGAGGAATGTATACAATAGCTAAGAATATAATTACAAACGAAAATCAAAACAAACCTTTTGCACACTTCCCAACTTAAATGTCTTCAGGCTGGTTTCCACTTCGCTTTGCATTAAAATCATTTAAAAAGTCTGCACAAGAAATGTTGTTTCATCTCTCTGAATCACACGTTTGTAAACAGCATTCAGGTGTGCTGCGGCTGCCTATGTGTGCTTCAATTTTTTCTGTAATGAAGATGTTTTTTAAGGTGCATTTTTATATTTGGAAACCCCTGTTAACATTTCAAGCTGCGTGGCTATTGACGGACAATTACGTTAAATTTGAATATTAGTTCTGGAAGCATGAATAAAAGTAAGGGCATTGGCCAAAATCTTTTACTAATGATGCAAAGAAATAAGTTGCTAATTATCAGGAACAATTTTGTTCTAACGTAAGGATTAAAATGTGTACCCATCACAATGCTCCTCATCCATATCTCAGTCAAGTTAAATTATGTCTTCTTTTATGTTCTATATATATAAAAGCCAAATACCACTCACTCAACACAAAATCTCCAGAACTGTAAAGCCTACAAACTTGAAATTCGGCACGTATATTCCTCTTGGCTTCTAGGTGCTCACTAAAAAAGGATTTTTCGAAATGACCATCAGATCATTAGTATTTCTTATACAGTAATTAACATGCTTTGATGGAGTTAGACATTCTACCCCCCCCTCCCCACTTGAAAAGAACTCTGTTCCAACTGCCAGTTGCCTCACATTCCATTACCACAGTTCAAACTGGCATACGTTCCACTCCTTCACTCGGGAGCGGTCTGGGGCTTCTTACAGTACTAAACATCAAAACCTCACCAAAATGTCTACGCCTTTCACCTATGGAACTGCTTCTGGACTCAACGCAGTGGGAGCGATATTCCCTTATGTGTTTCAATCACCAATCACCACTGAGCCAATGGATTCAACCATAGTGGACCAAATTTCTCCTGCATTGCCCAATCATATAGTTTCATAGTATCCAGCTAGTAATATATATGGAATGGCGCAGTTAAGGTATTGGAAGATCCAGGTTCAAGTCTATCCCCAGCCAAAGAAATTCACCGTGTTACTATTTTTCAGCCCCATCCACTTTATAGATTGAGATGAGAATCCTTCTTAATCCCTTGGGGGAATTTTGAGCTAGAAATTCCATTATTCGTGGTAAATCAGATAAATTGATGAGTTTTTTTTAAAAAAAATATATGTTTCATTGGAGTTTATTGTTGTATAAAATACAAATTGGGAATAAAGATCAGGAAAGAAAGGAGTGCAAGATAAAAAGAAAATGAAAGGAAAGCAGTGATTCTGACTCTTTCCATGAAGTGGAATACAAAACCAAAAGTTGCAACCTCAACTTTTGTTTTTCGCTATCCAGTTGCTACAATCCATTTCTATAAAAGTAACATTAATTTAATCGTCAAATCTAAAATCCAAATTGCATTCCCCCTCCCCTGTTTTGAGCATAAAGCCCAGAAGCTGTTTCCAAGTGAAAACAAAACTTCTCTTTAATTCAAACAGTTAGCTTTGCTATCTCAGCCAATTCTATCATGTTTTAAATAACTGAGTCTTGAGTGAAAATGGTTCCTATGCCTCCTTTTTAAGTCTCTCTCTTCCAAATATTTAATATTAGTCCATCTTCATGTGAATGCTCCAACACTGGAGGTTTTTAAGAAGAGATTGGATAACCATTTGTCTTAAATGATATAGGGTTGGAGGTTGGACTAGAAGACCTCCAAGGCCCCTTCCAATTCTGTTATTATGTTATTCGTATCTTTGTAGAGCAGTTTGAACTTTCTGGATAGCCCCACTTGTGTGCACCAGTGTCAGTTCCAGGGTTCTTTTGAGGCATGAACCATTAATTATTTTGAGTCACTTATCTATCGATTGATGCGGTTGACATGAACTGTGGGCCCCCATGTTGGAATAAAATGGTTTGGGCCAACTAGCCTCATGTTCTTTTCCATTTCCTGCCTTCTGTGAAGCTTTGGGTTCACTCCCCTTGTACATTTTTCCCCCTAAGTCATTTTATGCCAACTTACAATGAGCGCGCACTTTTCCAAAGTACTGTCAGAATTGCAGGGTAGCCGATTGTATCATTTCGGTAGCGGCCCCTCACCAACTTGAAAGCTTGAGGATTCTCTGTAAAAGGAGCAGGGTGGTTAATTTAAGCCCCAAATATGAAATGTCGTAAAAATTAACCTGCCTGGTTCTGTGGTTGTTTTTCTCCCTGGAGGTCAACCCAGTCAGAAGATTAGAATCTATTCAATTTTTTCTCTCTGTGTGTGTGGATGTGTGGATGTGTTTATACAGTGGCTCAGTAGCTAAGAGGCTGAGCTTGTCGATCAGAAGGTCGGCAGTTCGACGGTTCGAATCCCTAGCACCGCATAATGGGAGTGAGCTCCCGTTACTTGTACCAGCTTCTGCCAATCCAGCAGTTCGAAAAAACGTAAAAATGCAAGTAGATAAATGGGGACCACCATTGGTGGAAAGGTAACAGTGTTCTGTGCGCCTTGAGCATTTAGTCATGACGGCTACATGACCACGGAGATATTTTCGGACAGCGCTGGCTCTTCGACTGCGCCACCTCGGCTCTCGGAAGAGAGATAGCTGGGATCTTGCAGCCAAAACAAAATAGTTTCCCCTGAGAACCAAGGGCATTCCCACAGGTGGCTGAAAAGAGGAGCAGTGAAGTCTCTAAGCAATCAGACAGCACCTTGATTGGACCATGTGACTGATTGTTTGGGAAAGGGGGAAAACCATTTACCTTCAATTAGGTGAAAACCATGGGAACCTTTAGAGTCGGTTTTCACCAGTCTGTGCCAATATGATATATCCAATAAACTTGTTCTTTTGAGGAATCTGCTTGTCTCGGAGTTCTGTTTGGTATGGGTATATTACTTGGAACCTTGACACAGGTAATGAAAGGATCAGGTTCAGCAAACCCCACAGCTCATCCCTGATCTACAAATATTCTCATCTGACATTCTTCCTGGCCGACGGAGAGCAAAGATTTTGACCTACTGCAGATCAAAAATCCTCGGTGGCACAATTGCCGCATAGGCAGACCCAGCGGGGGAGCTCAGAAGTTCTCCTAGGAGTCTACATGGTGGGGTGCTGTGCCATCCTGCTGCTGAAGCTACTCTCTAGCCATGTGGCATGAAACTAAATGAAAGCTTGGCAACTATGGGCAATTCAGTTGCATTAACTAATGAGCTTCATCGAATGCGATGAAAAGGCGGAAGTGCAGCTGCGCCAATAGGAGCAATTTAGGTCAATCACCCTTTTCACTTTGGGTTTTTAACTAGGCGTACCCTGCTGAGCATCCAATGACTACAAAGTGCCATTTTGTTTCCGATTTAATTTTGGCAGCATTTGTACCGAGGCACAAGCCATTCACACACGCAGCTAAATTATCTTGCAGTTGGAGGCTTTAACTCCAGCACGGTGATGCTAAATATCGGAGTGTTTTGCATCTTGGCAAACAATACGGTTTCCCATTTCTGACTTTCAATCTTATCCACCCATCCCTTTGCGCCGAATGTGTCTTGAATTAATACACTACATGCCACCATAATAATAAATATTTCGAATAGGTCTAGAAAAGATGAACCCAAGTGACTATATTCAGAGTGGGAGAGATGTCGAAGTCTGTTGTCTCTTTTTTTTTAATTCTCCTATGTCTATTAAAAATCTCCTTACAATGTTAATTAGGCTTACACTCTGTTGCAAGGATCTGCTTGGACAGACGGTTCTTTCATGGCTGAAGTAGTGCTGAATTGAAAGTTTGGATAGAAGCACAAATAGGCCAATGTAAATGCTGATGCAGAAAAACGATTGGCGGGTTTTCCCCCATCCATTCCCACAAAGCACGAGTACAGTGTTGTGTTAACTGGTTTGTAAAACCCCTCTTAGTCTTCCATCGTTTAAATTAAATTTAAATTATTTCATTTTTAAAAAAAAAAAATTCTGAAGATCTCCAACTCACCTCTGAGTCTAGAAAGGGCTCTCCTCCCCCGCCCCGAGTCTAGAAAGGGCTCTCCCCCCCCCCCCGAATTGCAAGACAAAGAAATTTAAATCTCAAAGGTATAAAACCAGTGGTTACAATGAGAGGTGGGATTCAGCCAGTTCTGACAGGTTCTGGGGAACCGGTAGTGGAAATTTTGAGTGGTTCAGAGAACCGGCAAATAGGCTGGCCCCGCCCCTGCTGCCTCTCAGCCTCCCAGCTGAGCTTCTTTTGTTGCCCTGAACAGGAGAACGGAGCTGGAAAGCAGGTTAGTGGGGTGGGGAGGGAATGGGGATTTTACAGTATCCTTCCCCTGGAGTGGGGAGGGAATGGGGATTTTGCAGTATCTTTTCCCTACCACATCATGCCCACAAAGCCACGCCACAGATCTGGTAGTAACAAATTTTGAATCCCACCACTCGTTACAATTTGATGCGTGTAGTAATGAGGAGGAGACAGATGTGAGCCTACAGAATAGCTTACATTGTAGATTGTACATAGATTGGTTCGATATTTGTGTCTAGAACAGTGTGGAGAAAACACGCAATGGCAAATGACTTCAAGCAAAATTATGAGATGGCTTTGGATCAAAACGTTCTCATTGGGATGGTAGAGAAAGAGGTATTGAGGTATCAGAATTTTTGGACTATAGAATTCCATAGTGTCAGTCTCAAGAAATTGGGAGCCAAGGTTGTTCAAATGAGTTCAAATTTAAACCATGCTAGTGTAGCTCACTAGAAGAATCTGAAGTACTAATAGTCAAGGCAGAATCAACGGAATTCAAGAAGGGCTGGACTTAGTGGGCACGAAGGGACTCCAAACTGATGATGTACTTAATCCCTCCCCCAGTGGTCATCTCCTACACATAGCTCTCTAGGTATCATCATCCTTTGTTCAGGAAGGTGCCAAGGTGGACACTGTAATCAACAGTAAAATCTGCAGGTAAAATAAAATATTAGCCGCTCGCTCCATGTGAACACTTCAATCTCTTTCTGGACCGTGGCTTTGTCATTTGTTTTAATATGTTTGTTCTGTTTAGTTAGTCTGTTGGTGTGCATTTCTAAGAACAATCGAGCTGAAAATCAATATGTAAGCATATTCTTAATTGCATAATTTTATGCACTTGTTCACAAAAAAAAATGTGGGTTTATTTATATACCTCAGTACTGAAGGAGCAGAGAGGGTCGTCCTATTCACCAAAGCACCTGAGGGGGCAGGACAAGAATTAAGGCGTTGGAGATCATTAAAGAGAGAAAAACCTAGAATTAAGGAGAAATTTCTTGACAGAACAATTATTCAGTGGAATAGCTTGGCCCCAGAGGTTGAGGGTGCTTCATCACTGGAAGTTTTCAAGTAAAGACTGGACAGTTATTTGCCCAGAATGGTATAGAGTCTTCTCCTTGAGCAGGAGAACTAGACTCCAAGGTCTTTCCCAACCCTTTTAATCTATGTTCTTATAGCAATAGCAATAGCAGTCTATGTTAGTAATCAATAGTAATCTATGTTCTATCGTCTATATCAGGGATGGCAAACCTTTTCGGCACCAAGTGCCCAAACCGGGATATGTGTGCATGCATTTACATGCACCAGAGTGCCATAAACCCAAAGACCAGCTGGCCGGTATTCGCATGGCTGTGTTTTAGCCATTTTTGGCTGTTTATTGGGCCATTTTCAGGCCATTTCCGGGCCAAAAATAGCCTGAAAATGGCCCGAAAACCAGCCTGAAAATGATTAGAAAAACCAGCCTGGTTTTTTGGGGGGGGGGGGGGGCGTTTTCAGGCCATTTTCTGGTGTTCCAGCACCCTCAGAGACCAGCTGGCGACAGTGTCCATGCCCACAAAGAGGGCTCTGTGTGCCACCTCTGGCACGCATGCCATAGTTCCGCCATCACAAGTCTATATAAATGTATTATATGGATCCATATAAATGTTCAAAACGTTGTTGCATCTATTGAGCCAAGAATGGCATACAGTTCAGAAAAACAGAAAAGCAAAAAAAGTTTGTAGAGCATAAACCAACCTTGCGTGTCCAATCACACTTGGCCAATAAAGAATTCGATTCGATTCGATTAGCTGTGAAAGTGTGCATCCCAGCCACTTCCAAGTAGAATTCATCAAGACCTATTTTATGAAGTATCCCAAACTTAGGAAGTTTTGTATTGATTTAATGCTTTTTGTAGAAAGGGCGGGGGGGAATATATGGTGTTCTAGTTAAAGATTGCTTTTTCTTATTATTATGAATTGAGGAGGGTTTATATCAGAGATGCACTGATTTGCTGCTATCAACCCCCGTGCTTCCAAATGTTGCTGAAAGTGAGAAGTTGTGATTTCTGGTAGGATAAAAGAGCCTTAGTATTTTGGCAAGAGGGTGATTTTTTTCCTAACCGTATCCAGAAGAAGGGCTAAGGGGAATATGTTTTACCTTAGAATCAATTTTCAGTTCTACTTCGTTGAAGGTGAAAGCTGGGTGACAATTCAGAGGTAGGGAGACAGTGAAAAGATACAGATTAGACAGAAGTTAAGATGCTGGAGCCGAGATTTAAGTTTAGTTCCTGGAATCCTGTCAAATCCCGTTGAGGTGGCAGGCAAAATATCTCTGTTGAGAATGGGGGCTCAGGTTTTCAGTATGTAAGAAAGAATAACAGAGTTGGAAGGGACCTTGGAGGTCTTCTAGTCCAACTCCCTGCTTAGGCAGGAAACCCTATAGCGGTGGTTCTCAACCTTCCCAATGCCGCGACCCTTTAATACAGTTCCTCATGTTGTGGTGGCCCCCAACCATAAACTTGGTGTCTCGGTTCCTAAGACCATCGAAAATATGTGTTTTCCGATGGTCTTAGGCGACCCCTGTAAAAGGATCGTTCGACTCCCCAAAGGGGTCGCGACCCACAGGTTGAGAACCACTGCCCTATAGCATTTCAGACAAATGGTTCTCCAATCACTTCTTAAAAACTTCCAGTGTTGGAGCATTTACACTTCTGGAGGCAAGTTGTTCCACTGATTAATTGTTCTAACTGTCAGGAAATTTCTCCTTAGTTCTAGGCTGGTTCTCTCCTTGATTAGTTTACACCCATTGCTTCTTGTTCTACCCTCAGGTGCCTTGGAGAATAGTTTGACTCCCTCTTCTTTGTGGCAACCCCTGAGATATCGGAAGACTGCTATCATGTCTCCCCTAGTCCTTCTTTTCATCAAACTACACATACCCAGTTCCTGCAACCGTTCCTCGTATGTTTTAGTCTCCAGTCCCCTAATCATCTTTGTTGCTCTTCTCTGCACTCTTTCCAGAGTCTCAACATCTTTTTTACATTGTGGCAACCAAAACTGGATGCAATATCCCAAGTGTGATCTTAACCAAGGCATTATAAAAGTGGTGTTAACACTTCACCTGATCTTGATTCTATCCCTCTTATTAGTTCAGAGATTATTGTTAAAAGCAGCAGGGGATGAATTGGAAAACCTGTTTAAGATGGCTGAGTAAGCGCAATTGAGGAATGAATCTCAATCAATTGCATTCAGTAGGATGAATGGATTGCTTTCCAGCAGATTTTGGCGTGCTTATTAAGGACAAAAGACTCCTTCTTGATTCTTACTACTTCGCTTCTTTTTGAGACAGGAGAAGTCATCAAAACTAAAAGCCAATTTTGCAAATTTCCTGTGTTCTTATCTGATATTACACAAACTTGGGGCTATTAGAAAACAGTAATACAAATGCTTGTTTATTTTCAAGGCTGCTGTTTTATTGGAAATCCCAAGATTTCATTGGAAATCACAAAAAAAGAGTCAACGCTTTTTCCCCCTCACTCCCCAGATTTTATTTTTATCTGGTGATTTATTATCATCAATGACAGGTCAGCTTGAGGAAGAAGTATAAGATGCTAAACAATAGAACAAAGAAAACAGTTTTGTAGCGTTCTACTTATATAATTTTATTTTTAATATTGTAAGCCGCCCAGAGTAACGTACCCTCAGTAAGATGGGCGGCCAATAAATTTGATACACAAGTAAGTAAAAAATAAAATACATAAGAAATAATCAAATTAGTACCAATCAACATAAAAAGGATGAAGATCATGAAAATACCTAAAACATGTGGTCTGGCTTTGTCCTAAAATCAAACCAAATTGCTGCAGAATAAGCTAAAATGGAACACGGTGGCTCAGTGGCTAAGACGCTGAGTTTGTCGATCAGAAAGGTTGGCAGTTTGACAGTTTGAATCCCTAGTGCCACATAACGGAGTGAGCTCCCGTTACTTGTCCCAGCTTCTGCCAACCAAGCAGTTCGAAAGCACGTAAAAATGCAAGTAGAAAAATAGGGACCACCTTTGGTGGGAAGGTAACAGCGTTCCGTGTGCCTTTGGCCTTTAGTCATGCTGGCCACATGACCACAGAGACTTCTTCAGACAGCGCTGGCTCTTTAGCTTTGAAATGGAGATGAGCACCGCCCCCTAGAGCCAGGAACAACTAGCACATATGTGCGAAGGGAACTTTTACCTTCACCTTAAGCTAAAATGTTACTTCCTGTCAAGGGTGCACTTAAATACACTTGTATAAGCAAAAATGAATACTGGAACCAAATTCTCTGAGGTATAGAATTTAGTAGATTTGGAGGTCAGTTATAGATGAACCTACATCAGTCTAAGATCTGCAACCACAGATGATAATCTGAAGAATATGGGAATGTGGGAAGCTCTTTTATGACTTCATTCATATATTGCATTAAATTATGGTGTGCTTCAAAATGGTTTGAATAAGCAATAATTGGCAGGATTCATGCAACACTATGCCAAACATTGCTTTACTTTTAGAGTGTACCAGAATTCTTTTCTCTTCTACTGAGGGGTTGAAATCTAGAAATCTTTAGGGGAGCCTTTTCCGTAAAAAAAAAGTTGATTTGTTGTAGAGTTTCTCTGCTTATAAAATCAGCTCATGTCTTGGAGATTGCTTTTGAATATAGAGGGGAGGAAAGGAAAGTCCATTCACCTTTTCGTTCAAGCACAGCTAGATTTTGCTTCCAGTGACTTTAATCATAAAGTCAGCTGGGTGACTTTGAGCCAGCCCCCCTCTCTCTTTCTCAGCTCCAGGATGAAGAGGAGGGGGAGGAGGTGGTGGTGGTGGTGGGTGGGGGTGTTAAATGAGTGTGTAAACTGTCATTTACATAAAGAGCTGATTATGAGACCAGAAGGGAGGCCAAACTTCCAAAGATGCATCTTGGTAACGGAGAAGGCGCAAGGTTACTGTAACACGGTGTAATGAATTTCACAATCTCCGTGTCCTTGAGAGCAGTTTAGAAGCTTCAGTGGTCGATATGGGTGATCCAGGAGCCTTCAGATGATCTCTATTGACCACTCAATTTACTAATGCATCGAAATTGCAACAGTGAACCTGTTAAATGCAGAAAGAGATATGTGAATAGAGCAAAAGCTGAAAAGAAGGAAACACACACTCCTTTTCTACAATCTATCTCTCTGCCTCTTTCTCTCTCTCTTTCTTCCTCCCACTCTCTCTTCCTCTCTTTCTATTTATCTCTCTCTTTCTCCCCCTCACACTCTCTCTCCCTCCCTCTCTCTCTCTTCCTCTCTTTCTATTTATCTCCTCCTTTCTCCCACTCTCACTCACTCTGTCTTCCTCTCTTGTTTTCTTTCTTCCTCTCTCTTCCTTCCTCCCACTCTCTCTTCCTCTCTTTCTATTTATCTCTCTCTTCCTCCCCTTCTCACTCTCACTCACTCTTTCTCTCTCTTCCCCTCTTTTACTTTCTCTCTCTCTCTCTTCTTCCCTCCCTCTCTCTTCCTCTTTTTCTATTTATCTCTCTCTCTTCCTCCCCTTCTCACTCACTCACTCTCTCTTCCCTTCTTTTGCTTTCTTTCTCTCTCTCTCCCTTCCTCCCTCTCTCTTCCTCTCTTTCTATTTATCTCTCTCTCTTCCTCCCTTTCTCACTCTCACTCACTCTTTCTCTCTCTTCCCCTCTTACTTTCTTTCTCTCTGTCTCTCTTCCTCCCTCCCTCTCTCTTCCTCTTTTTCTATTTATCTCTTTCTCTTCCTCCCCTTCTCACTCACTCTCTCTCTTCCCTTCTTTTGCTTTCTCTCTCTCCCTTCCTTCCTCCCTCTCTCTTCCTCTCTTTCTATTTATCTCTCTCTTCCTCCCCCTCTCACTCTCTCTCACTCCCTCCCTGTCTCTTTCTTCCTCTCTTTTGCTTTCTTTCTTTCTCTCTATTCCTCCCTCCCCCTCTCTTTCCCGCCCCTCCTCTCTCTCTCACACACACACTTGTTAAACCACTAGAAAAATCAACCTCTAGCAATTCGCTGGCGGGTTACCTTGTGAATTCTCAGCCGGACGACTTGAGCAGAATTGTTTCTGATGTATTCTTTCTGATCACAGAGCTATAGAATTGGAAAGGGTTGATTTAAGCTACCAGGCCCAATGCTGCTCCCTACAATAAAACAAATTAAAGTGTCCATTAGCAAGGGGTTGTCCAAGCCTCTGCTCGAACCCACCCAGTGAAGAGAGTTCTTTAGATTATTGGGCTAAGTGTCAATCTGCTCTTACTGTAAGAATGTGGGTTTTTTCCCCCTAACATTCAATTGGAATATGGTGTGGGTTTTTTTCCACTATAACTTAAACCCATTATTCCATAACCTTCCTTTCTCAATGATGGAAGACAAGCTTTCTTCTGTGACAAAATCCTTGAAGAGTGCTGTCATATCTGCACAGGCTGCTTTTCCCAAGCCAGACATGTCCATTTCTTCAATCTGTCTTCCCTAAAACTTATTTTCTAGTTCTGTGATCCTCTTTATTACTCTTTTCTAAAGCGATTCCTGTTAGAAGCACTGGAAAATGCAGAATATAGCGGGGCAATTACTTCCCCTGATTTGGACTTCTGTGGAAGGCGGCCTTAGAACTGCTGGTTTTATAGCTGCTTCACACCCCTGACTCCTATTCAAATTGTAAGCAACAACTGTGCCAAAGCCATCCGCACAAGTATTTTTTTTATCAAGCCAGACGTCCCCCATGCAGGACTTTGGCGTTTTATTTTATTTCCTAGATGAATAACTTTCCATTTGTCTCTTGTATTTCCTGCTGGTGGTTTTCAGAACATTTCTCTAACCAATCAGAATCTTGTTGACTTTTAAAAAATAATAATAATAATCCTAAGGAAGTAACTGAGCTATCCTTTTCAATTTTATGGCATCAGAAAATTTGATAAACCTCCCTTCTGCCTCGTTGAAGATATTAAACACTGAAGTATTCTTTTCTCATTTCTCTAGTTTAAATAATCTAAAGACCGTTTTTGTTGTCCAACAACCGCTGTTTATTCTGAACTGCAGGGGTATTTTTTATGACCTTACTTTAGTTTTAAGCTGCAGAGTAATCCTTCCTTCCATCTTTTTCCTCTTGTGTTTTTAGATCTGCATTATATTTTTTGTGCAGTTCTAGTGATTTATTCTGCCTTTAACTCCCCCCAAGCCCTACTGTAGTTTGCAATTCTGCTTTTAGTATCTTCATTGTTAGAAAGTCTCACCCATCAGCTTCGCTTGCTATGGATAATCTAGTCTGACTTCCTGATTATTTCAGGAATTCTTTAGCATAACTTCTCCAATTCATCTCCAGCACATGCTCATCAAATAGATCTCTTTTTAAAATCCTCCAGAGGAAAGGGGGTGGGGTGTAATTCAGCACTTTCCAAGGCAGATAGTTCCAAGGTGGAACAGTTTTTACTGCTAGGAATTCCTTTTCCAATATCCAACTGAAATCTCTTTCTAATTGCAATCCATTGCTTCTCACATGCAAATCCACACAAAGATATGGGAGATTTCATGGAATTCCATTTGAAAAAAAGGCTGGATATTTGTGGAGCACCAGCTGTTGAAGCAACCTAGAACTAAGGAGAAATTTCCTGTCAGTGAGAACAATCAATCAATAGAACAACTTGCCTCCAGAAGTTGTGAATGCTTCAACACTGGAGTTTTAAGAAGAGATTGGACAACCATTTGTCTGAAATGGTGGAAGGTTTCTTGCTTGAGCAGGGGGTTGGACTAGAAGACCTCCAAGGTCCCTTCCAACTCTGTTATTCTGTTAAGACGTTGGATAGTGTCTTCTCTTGACTGCAAATTGTACTCGGCAGAAACAGCTGCTTATTTAAATTCTCATTTAAAAATTGGATAATACTGAAGAAACCATCTGATTGTTTGCAGGGAACAAACCCCCATATCACCAAAAAGACCATACTTTTTATTTTAAAGGCCATTTCAAAGAGGATTTTGCCACTTTATAATGCCTTGGTAAGGCCACACTTGGAATACTCCATCCAGTTTCGGTTGTAACGGTATAAAAAAAACGCTGAGACTCTAGAAAGAGTGCAGAGAAGAGCAACAAAGATGATTAGGGGGCTGAAGGCTAGAACATACGAAGAATGGTTGCAGGGACTGGGTATGTCCAGTTTAATGAAAAGGAGGACCAGGGGAGACACGAGAGCAGTGTTCCAATATCTCAGGGGTTGCCACAAAGAAGAGGGAGTCAAGCTATTCTCCAAGGCACCTGAGGGTAGAACAAGAAGCAATGGGTGGAAACTAATCAAGGAGAGAAGCAACTTTGAACTAAGGAGAAATTTCCCAACAGTTAGAACAATTAATCAGAGGAACAACTTGCCTCCAGAAATTGTGAATGCTCCAACACTGGCAGTTTTTAAGAAGAGATTGGATAACTATTTGTCTAAAAATGAATAGGGTCTCCTGCTTGAGCAGGGGGTTGGACTAGAAGACCTCCAAGCTCCCTTCCAGGTTCTATTCTGTTCTAGGACTGAATATTTAGATCAGATTGGGGTTAACTATAGGAATGATGGCTTACTACTGGTATGAACATGTCCTGTAGACCGATCAGATCCCACAGATTAGGCCTCCTCCGAATTCCATCCGCTGGCCAATGCCGACTGGCGACCACCTGGAGGAGAGCCTTCTCTGTGGCTGCTCCGGCCCTCTGGAACGAGCTCCCAGTGGAGATTCGAACCCTCACCACCCTCCAGGCCTTCCGCAAAGCCCTTAAAACCTGGCTGTTCCGACAGGCCTGGGGCTAATGAGCTTCTGTCCCCCCTCAAATGGTATGGTTGTTGTGTGCTTTTAAATTGTGTATTGTTCTGTTCGTCTTTTTTATTCCTTATTTGTACCCCCCCCCCCTTGACTTGGATTGTGAGCCGCCCTGAGTCCCCTTTGGGGAAAAGGGCGGCATAGAAATATAATAAATTCAATTCAATTCAATTCTTTGTATCTACTTGTACGTTTGCATTAGTTTTATACTTTTGATATGGTCAAGTGACTAAATCAATAGAGTTTCTAGATTATATTACAACCAAATCCTATTTACATGCACTGCAGTCCAGACAACAAAACATGCACTGTGCCCACAGCCCTATTCTTATGCCGTTTGAATTTTCTTACACCCAACAAGTAGACCTTTTGTATTTATCCCTGTTGAATTTTATCTTTGCTGGCTTGTACCCATTGTGCCAGCTTGTCAAGATCCTCCTGAATCTTAATAGTGTCTGTTAAGGATTTTCCATCCCCCTTATCTCTGTGTCTTTCTGCAAATTTGACAATCATATCTTCAGTCACATCATTTATAAACATATTGAATGGTGCAGGGACTAAATCGCAGCCCTGTTGCTACACCAGTCAATACAACTTGACGTTGAGATGTTGAGACATTGACATAAACATGGTTGGCTATGATTGTTTGGTTAGGGTATATTGTATCTCTCTAATGGGTAGCATCATTCACCCTGCCTTTTGCCATTCTTTTCTCCTAAAATCTCATGAGAGATGCTTTGTTGAAATACCTGCATCCCCACACTCAGCTACCTTGGGGGTCATGGTATCCCACAAACCCACACTCACCCACCCATACACCCACATCAGTGGTGGGTTCCGGATTCGGCCCTGGAGTCACCCACATGAACGCACGCAGCACATGCATGCATCCTTATCTCTTGCGACACCTCCGCGACGCTCCAGCTGCTTGGTGGAGCGTCACTCAGGTGCCATATGCCGCGTGTGCGGAAGCGCCAAAAGCTTAAAGCACAGGTAAGGAGCTCAGGCGGGTGGGTAGACCCTCCGGTACACCGTACCGGAATGGTACCCGGTGCTCCAGGTAGGATCCGGTACGCCTGTACCGGGGCATTCTGCTGCAACCCACCACTGACCCACATCTACCCACATCCGCACAAGACCGGGATTTATTCTTGCTCAACGCATGCTGTCTCCTGTCAAACATTGCCCCGTTTTTCAAATTCTCTAAAACTTTGTGGGTTGTATTTTATTTTTATTTTTTTGATAATGCGAAATGCATCCATCCCCCCTTCTCCGTTTCTGCCCATGCATTGTTATACCTCACTTTGCAGTACAAAATCTTTTCTGTAGGCTACGTAGTGTATTTATATCCAGAAAAAGAAAACGTGAAGGTTTTCTATGTATCCCTCCCCCTGCTTCCCTCTTCTTCCCCCACCCACCCACCCCAAGATTTTTAATAGATCCTAATCCGCCTTCCTTTACTTTCCCGCAGACTCGCAAAAATAGTCAATCACGCTCTTGTTTTGTGAGAAATGTGACAGAGCATTGCTGGTACTTTACAAAGGTTTCAGCCTTTGGCAATCATTAATGAGGCAAAGTTTTCCCCCCTCCCATAGGCAGTCTACAGCCCAATGAAATTTTTTTAGACAAATGAATGCTAGCAAAACTGTATGAACCAAAGGCAATGTTTACCGGGAAAAAAAATAAAACACATATCATTGTTTGTCTCCTGTAGTGAAAAATACTTGTGTCATGCTGTTAAAATGTACTTCTGACAGAACAATGCTTGCAATGATAGGGTCTGTTGCTTCCTTTCCCCTCTCTCTCCCTTTAAATGATATACTGACAGAAAATACAATTTGCGAAAATTTAACACCAAGGGTAGTCAACCATAGGGGCTACTATTAAAGGGGCAAAAATTCAAGGCCAAGGTTTTCCTTGGGAAAAAGAAAAAAAGAAACTCTGTGCATTTGCCGCTAACTGGAAAACTTTTAAAATAAAAAGGGAAAGAAGGATGGGGTGGGGAGGGAATTCACATTTCCACCCATAAAGTATACAAAATGGGGAGGGGGGGGGGAAACAGGTTTGTGGCAGGGTTTGTTCTCTGAAAAGATCTGGATTGTTTTAAACATGGTTATAGCCAGTGATGAAATTCAATTTTTGTCATGATCGGCTCTGTGGATGTGGCTTGGTGGGCGTGGCTGGGTAGGCGTGGAAGGGGAAGGATACTGAAAAATCTCCGTTCATACCCCACTCTGGAGTCAGCTAGAGGTGGCATTTGCCGGTTCTCCGAACAACTCAAAATTTCCGCTACCACTTCTCCGAACTACTTAAAATTTCCACTACCAGTTCTCCGAACTACTCAAAATTTCTACTACTGGTTCTCCGAACTACTCAAAATTTCCGCTACCGCTTCTCCGAACTACTTAAAATTTCCACTACCAGTTCTCCAAACTACTCAAAATTTCCGCTACCGGTTCTCCGAACTACTCAAAATTTCCGCTACCGCTTCTCCGAACTACTTAAAATTTCCACTACCAGTTCTCCGAACTACTCAAAATTTCCACCACCAGTTCTCCGAACTACTCAAAATTTCTACTACTGGTTCTCCGAACTACTCAAAATTTCCGCTACCGCTTCTCCGAACTACTTAAAATTTCCACTACCAGTTCTCCAAACTACTCAAAATTTCCGCTACCGGTTCTCCGAACTACTCAAAATTTCCGCTACCGCTTCTCCGAACTACTTAAAATTTCCACTACCAGTTCTCCGAACTACTCAAAATTTCCGCTGCTGCTTCTCCTAACTACTTTAAATTTCCACTACCAGTTCTCCAAACTACTCAAAATTTCTGCTACCGCTTCTCCTAACTACTTAAAATTTCCACTACCGGTTCTCCAGAACCTGCTGGATTTCAACCCTGGTTATAGCCCAGAGCATTACATACATTGGTCTTCATTTGTAGATCAGCGCTGCTGAATCCCAGGTGGATAAACAGCCTGGATTTAAATGGATAAATGGAACTGGAAAGATTTAGTGATTAATGGTGGAACACAAATCTTCAATGCTGCAGGTTTAGATAAAGGGTGAAGAAAAATGTGGAAATTCCTAGAAAAAAAATACTTTCTAAATACAGATAGTACTCGACTAATAGCAGTTTGTACAGTAGTCATTCGAAGTTACTGGAAAAAGTGACTTATGTCCATTTTTCACACGTATGGGCATTATAGCATCCCCATGATCACTTTATTAAAATTTGGAATCTTGGCAACGGGTTCATATTTATGACGGTTGCAGTGTTCCGGGGTCAACTTTTATGACCTTTTGACAAGCAAAGTCAATGGGGAAGCTAGGATTCATTAACAGCTGTGTTATTAACTTAACAACTGTAATGATTCACTTAACAACTGTGTTAAGAAAGGTCATAAAATGAGGCAATATTCACTTAACAACCATCTGAAATTTTGAGCCCCATTGCGGTTGTAAGTCCAAAGACTACCTATACCGGAGATGCACTATTTGAAAATAGCTAGGCTTAGATCAAGACAGTATCCATATGCTTGCAAAATCGTATTTATCTTACTGGTGTTGGCATCAGCAGTATGACATTACAGCAATCGTGATAAACTTGAAATGCTTAGATATCAGTGACAGACTCCCAATATTTGCCTGTGTGCATGTGTTTAAATGGCTGATAAATCTCAAGATCACCAAATATTTGGTCAGAATGCAGAAATGTCATGTAATTTTAAGGGAACAAACCCAATGTATGTTCATTCTCCATTACTCTCCATCACTGGGGGGTTTTGTCCAGGCCTTTTTTAAGGTCATTTTTGGACCATTTTCTGGGCTGTTTTGGGGGCGTTTTCAGGCCGTTTTGTGGGGGCATTTTCAGGCTGTTTTCCGGGGCGTTTATAGGGTGTTTTCAGGTAAAAAATGGCCTGAAAAATGCGTGGCACGACAAAACCGCGCTCCACTAAAGCGCGCCTGATTAAACCGCGTCGCTGAGGTCATCAGCAGGGCGACAACAGCGACCGCGGAGAAAAAAGGGCGCTTTAAATAGCGCTTTGAAAGCAAGCCGATTCAAGTTAAGGTAAGGGTTAGGTTTAGGGTTAGGTTTAGGGTTAGGTTAAGGGTTAGGGTTAGGTTTAAGTTTAGGGTTAGGTTAAGGGTTAGGGTTAGGATTAGGTTTAGGATTAGGTTTAGGGGGGTTAGGTTTAGGTTTAGGGGTTAATTTTAGCTTTAGCGTTTACAGCGTGCTTTTTTCTCCGCGCTGTTGTTGCGCTGTGATGACGTCAGCTACGCGGTTTCGTCGAGCGCACTTTAGTCGAACGCGGTTTTGTGGTGGAACTGAAAAATGGCCTGAAAACAATCCCAAAACTGCCCCAAAAACAGGCATGCAGGTATGGGTTTCCAGTGCTCCTCTGCACACGCACGCGCACACACACACACACACACACACACACACACACACACACACACTCTCCAGTTTGGACACTCAATGCCGAAAAGGTTCACCATCACTGGTATAGGGTCTCCTCCTTGGGCAGGGGTTTAGAATATGGAAGATCTCTTCCATCTGTCATTAATTAATTAATTAATTAATTCATTCATTCATTCATTCATTCATTCATTCTATTTGTAAAACCATCAGTGTCACAGTAGTTGAACTGAACAGTCTAATAAATAATCTCATAAAACTTTGGCTTACTTCACATAAGACCTTGAGCCAAGGATTGCATCATGTAGGATGACCATCCTTTTTTTTTTAATATTTTGAGGAAATTGTTTTGGACATAGCCAAAATATAGCCAATTTCCGCAGAGCGTTTTTGGTATAATGTCTCTCATTCTTCATCTAACAAGTTGAGAATGTGTGGGTTTTTGAGAATCTAGTGTCTCAGCAACCTTTTATATATGACCCACCTACACTTTACGTGATTTAATGCTGCACCATCTTTTTTTTTTTTTTAATAACCCTTGAAGGGCTCAATCAGATTTTTTCGAAGGGAAGAAGTTGCAATTTTTAAAGACGCTCATGCTAAAGCCTGTATCTTAATATCGGATTGACTGTGAACTCCTATGAAGTAACCTAGTTCTGAACAAAACTGTATGGCTGTCACAAGTTATAAACCCTGTTCTAACTTCGTTGGTTTAAATTCCTTGAAGTATAGTTATGCTAGGAATGGCTGTCTTATTGTAAACTCCCTGAGAAGCTAATAATCAAAAAGAAATGGTTTTTTTTTAAATAAACAGAACACAAATACATAGATGTCAGAGGTAAGTTTCTGCCGGTTCACCCTGGATCGGGCGAACCAGTAGTGGCAACGGAGGGAAGCTCCACCCACCCACCCGGATGCTTCTGCGCATGCACAGAAGCGTTGCGTGAGCGTACAAGCGAACCAGTGGTGGGATTCAGCCAGTTCGCACCTATTCGGGAGAACCAGTTGGTAACTTTCTAAGCAGTTGGCGGAACCGGTTGTTGGAAGAAATCTCCTTTTGTTTTTTTCCCACTTTACAGGGCTAATCCTGTAAAGAAGGCAGGAAGGAAACATTCTGGTGTTGTTTCTAGCCTCATCTTTATTGCCCTGCTTACAGAAACTGCCTCTCCGGTTAACCCTTATTACATTGTAACAGCTAAGGCGAAGCGCCCATCGACGTGAGTGACATTGAGTTGGCCACACCCACCCGGTCACATGACCACCGAGCCCAGCTGGTCATTAGGGCAGAGAACTGGTTGGTAAATTATTTGAATCCCGCCACTGAAGCGAACCTGTAGTAAAATAATTGATGTGATGTATACAATTGATGTGATGTATATAAGAGCCAAGGTGGCGCAGTGGTTAAATGCAGCACTGCAGGCTACTGCTAGATCAGCAGGTCAGCGGTTCAAATCTCACCGGCTCAGGGTTGACTCAGCCTTCCATCCTTCCGAGGTGGGTAAAATGAGGACCCAGATTGTTGGGGGCAATATGCTGACTCTCTGTAAACTGCTTAGAGAGGCCTGAAAGGCCTATGAAGCGGTATATAAGTCTACTGCTATTGCTATTACATATATTAATGCTGATTGTAACAAACCTGATTTAAATAGTGAAATGGCCTGTGTGGTGGAATGGTTAAGGTGCTGGATTAGAAGTGAGACAACCAATTTCTAATCCCTGCACAGCCACATATATGATTTACAGTCAATTTCTCTCAACGCCCCCACCCGCCCCCAACCTCTAAGGAGGAAAAATATTATCCGTGCTGCCTTGAGCTTCTGAAGAGAAGACCGGATTTAAAACATATATAAAATGGCTGCCTTTCAAATTTCATTGCTTGTGCCATCCTGTATATGTCTTTTCAGAAATACATCCCGCTGAGTTTAAAGGGGCTTGCTCCCAATTAGATTATGACTGCCGATAATAATAATAATAATACTTAGAAAACCTGTGCCTTGACAAGATTTCCATCTGTCAGTTGCCAAAGACCACACTGCTTGGATCCACACATACACTGCGCCAAGACATTATGACAGCCTTGGTTATTGGGAGGAATTCAGTGTGTATATATCTTCTAGTACACTTATGTCAGAGGGTGACTCAGTGGCTAAGATGCTGAGCTTGTCAATCAGAAGTTCGGCAATTCGGCGGTTCGAATCCTTAGCGCTGCCTAACAGAGTGAGCTCCCGTTACATGTCCCAGCTTTGGCCAACCTAGCAGTTCGAAAGCATGTGAAAATGCAAGTAGAAAAATAGGAATCACTTTTGGTGGGAAGGTAACAGCGTTCCGTGCGCCTTTGGCAGTCATGCCAGCCACATGACCACGGAGACGTCTTCGGACAGCGCTGGCTCTTCGGCTTTGAAATGGAGATGAGCACCGCCCCCTAGAATCGGGAACAACTGGCATATATGTGCGAAGGAAACCTTTAACTTTGCCCTTATATAGATGTCTTGCTTTTATCTATTTATTTATTTTTTAAAAACCTACTGTATTTTGTATAAAGAGAAGCCAGAATTTAACAGGCAAAACTGATTTCTCTTTTCAACCTCTTGCTTTCTCTATCAGCATGAATGAATAACCCAAATTTCGTTCGGCATTAAGCAAGCTAACATTTCCCAGATGGGGGAGGTTTTTTGAATAATTTTAGCCCCTTTCTTTGAATTGTTAGCAAATTTTCTTCTCTTCCCCCAGGACGAGAAGCTGCACCCTCTCTCTTCTTTCTGTTTCTCACAAATAGGTTGGATAATTTATAGCTGCTGTTTTTGGCTCTGATGTGATTTTTGCTATCGCATCGGCCAAGTCTCACAAAAGCAGAGAGGCCGTCGATCACCAAATCTTCTTCAGAAAGTGTCAATCTCGTCTCTCTGGGAGGAAAAAAGTTGTGTTTGATGTTCTTCCCAGCTAGCCATGTTTGTAAAGCCAAGGTAAAATATATTTACCTACTGTACAGTGGTGAAATGGTACTTGTTCCGGTCAGTTTGCCCGAACCAGTAGTAAAAAAATGATTAACAAAGTAAAAAAATGTTCCGACGATCAGCTGCTTGATGGTAGGAACTTTTTTTTTTAAAAAAAAAAATAGCATTTGGGGTTCGTTTTTGCTCTCAAGAGGTTTCCCTGAGGACTGCTGGGCCAAAAATATGGAGGGGGTGTGTGCTGCGAAAGAGAGAGAGAATGAAAGAAAGAAAAGAGAGAGAAAAGGAGGGAAAAAGGAGAGGGAGGAAGGACCACACACCTGGCACTAGATGCAGCTTCAGAGGATACCTTGAAAGAGCATAGCAATACAGGGCTGGAATGGACCTGGAGGTCATGTAGACCAACCCCCTGCTCCAGCAGGACATTGTTAAGGTGAGTTTCTGTCTTTTGATCCCCCAGTCACATGACTACATAGCCACGCCCACTCAGTCACATGACCTGCCACCAAGCCACTCCCACAGAACCGGTAGGGGAAAAAGTTAGATTTCACCACTGCTACTGTACATCATGTACAAACATTCCTTGACTTATGAGCACAATTGAGCACATTTCTATTGTTAAGCAAGAGAGTTGTTAAGTGAGAGTCTTGCCTCTTTTTACCACTTTTCTTGCCACGGTTGTTAAGTGAATCACTGCAGTTATTAAGCCACTAACACAGTGGTTAAGCGGGTCTGGGTTTTCCCGTTGACCATACTTGATCCGAAGGCATAAAAGGTTCCCAGGTCATGGCAACCATCATACATATGAACCAGTTGCCAGGTGTGTGAATTAGGACCATTGCAGAGCTGTTGTAACTTCAAACAGTCAGTAAAAGAATAGTTGTAAGTCAAGGACTTCCTCTACTGTTTACTTAATTCTGAAATCCATCAGTCACTAGGGCTGAGTCCTGAATCTGCAGCACTTAACTGAAGGCATCCTGTTTATAGTCCAGTTTTAAGTATTGAATGTCAGATCTTTCTCTTATATTATGTTGAGACTCTAGAAAAAGTGCAGAAAATAGCAACAAAGATTATTATTAGGGGAGTGGAGGCATGTAAAAAACGGTGGCTGGAATTGGGTATGTCTAGTTTAATGAAAAGAAGGACTAGGGGGAAACATGATAGCACTGTTCCAATATCTCAGGGGTTACCACAAAGAATAGAGGGTCAACCTATTCTCCAAAGCACCTGAAGGGAGAACAAGAAGCAATGGGTGGAAACCAATGAAGGAGAGAAGCAACTTAAAACTGAGGAGGAATTCCCTGACAGTTAGAACAATTAATCAGTGGAATAGAAGTTGCCTCCAGAAGTTGTGAATGCCCCAACACTGCAAGTCTTTAAGAAGATGTTGGATAGCCATTTCTCTGAAATGGTGTAGGGTTTCCTGCCTAAGCAGAGGGTTGGACTAGAAGACCTCCAAGGTCCTTACCAACTCTGTTTATTCTGTTCTGTTCTATTCTAATGTGTGGGAACGTTATAGTGCATGTACTTATGGCTCTGATAAAGCAGGCAGTTCCCCCCACCCCCCCCCCCACCCCATGTGCATTGCAATAAACCACTTAATATTTAATGTGTTGCAATGAAAAGCTGCACCCTCTCCTGTTTCTGTTTCTCACAGAGGCGTTCAGGTTTGCGCTCGGAACCCCATCAACAAAGGCTTGCCCTGAATCGTGACCATCTGCATTATGGTAATGGAAGTCGCCTCTCGAAGTGGCATGTGCTGGCCACTTAAGCCTTCCTCCTGATGCATTAGCAGGGTAATTCAAGCGGCGGCATTGACCCTTCCGCTGATGTATGCCGAGCGGAAGGCGACCCTGTAATCAAGGAAGCCTCCCCTAACTCTGGTGTAAGAGGCAGACCAGAAATCATAGCTTGGCTTGATAAGGCCTTACGTGATTGAGAGCCTTATGCCTGTGCGAATGCATGTTGGGTAGCAGCTAGCGTGAGCAAGGGTGCTTCCTCTTTACCAGAGAAGCCAACGAGGCTTATTTGTCTAATAACCAAGATGACTGCTGCCAACACACACACACACACACACACACACACACACACACACACACACCGAGGGAGAGAGAGAGTGTGTATGTGTGTGTTAGGACCTAGGCTTCCCCAGCAGCATGAAGCTGAGTCCTCATCCCGATAAACCCCTTTTATTTAATTTACAGTGAATTGCTCTCCAGCAAAGTCTTTCCTCTCCCACAGTCTTTCAAGAGAGTTCACAATTGCTAATCTTTATCTTGAGAGACCGCCTACTGCCAATTACTTCCACTAGGCCAATAAGATCCCATAGACTAGGCCTCCTCCGAATTCCATCAGCCAGTCAATGTCGACTGGCAACTACCCGGAGGAGAGCCTTCTCGGTGGCTGCTCCGACCCTATGGAACAAACTCCCCGTGGAGATTCGTACCCTCACCACCCTCCAGACCTTCCGCGTAGCCCTTAAAACCTGGCTGTCCCGACAGGCCTGGGGCTAAAGACTTCAACCCCACCCGAATAGTATGACTGTTGTGCTTTTTTAACGATGTATTGTCTTTATGTGTATAACTTGTTTTGTACTTCCCTCCCCCTGAATTGTGAGCCGCCCTGAGTCCCCTCAGGGAAAAGGGCGGCATACAAATAAAGTTAAAATCAAATCAAATCAAAAATCAAATCAAATCAGGCTTGGAGAGTGGCCAGGCCGATATCTTTCAGACGCCGCAATACTTGGCAAGAATGAACTAATTGTGTCCTGCAAACTCCACTCCCCTTTCGCTCCTCTTTTATTCCCTCTGGGAGGGGCCATTCACCATCCACCTGTGGCCTTACTCCCAAGTCGACCCTTGTTCCTTCGTCTGGTAACTCTGCGCATGCCCCACACTGGGAACAGGCTCCGGCTGTTGGTCTGCCTCACTGATGTCCTACTCCGAAGGCAGCTGATAATTGCCAGACGGCCTTGGCCACCTCTCTGCCTCCGACACAGAGCCCTCATCAGAGCCTTCCCCAGACTCCAGGACTGACCCATGTTCCTCCCCAACCTCCTCACTGTCTGAAACACCTGCCAGCTCTGCTGGCCGTTGCAGGGCCACAACAGAGAGAGAGAAAACGTTATACTTGGGACACCCTTCAAACGTGTTCCTTTGTTTTCTCTAATCAACAAAAAAAGGGGGGGGAGAGTCATTTCTGGAAGTCACACAAGCTGCTAAATAGCTTTGTGAGTTTCTTTGCGAATACCTGGACAAATTTAATTGCCTTTTTGGCATGAATCTTTACTGAATCTGTTCTTCTTCAGCAGGTAGTTTATTCACTTTTCTTTGCTGAGTCAGAAACTTTTACCAATGACGCATCATAATGGGGGTGGGGCATCCGTCCAACTTTATTGTGTTTGCTTGTCATTCCAGACCTCTCTCTTTTCTCCGAGATACTTTTGGTGGAGTGGCTTGTTTGCATGACACGTTTGCATGTATCCCTGGGGTCTTAGACCATCACTACACTTGGAGTGGGTGTTGCTTACTCCCTGCAAGTCAAAGCGGTTAGTGTGTGACATTTGTGGTACCAATAGTATCAGGCGGCAAGATAAGCAACCTCTGCCTTATTCTGAATTGCAGGATCTCATCAGTTGGGCATACACGATACATTAAATATTCTTTCTAGCTCTTTTTATAATGGAGAAGAAGCGGGAGAAAATTCTAAAATCGGATGATGCAATAATGCTGAGCGAAACTAGGAATCTGCGTTTCTAAAATCCCGGTGAACTTTGTTTTACACCTCGAAACGTATGAGAAAAATTCTTTTAAAACAAGTGAGGATGTTTAGAAATGTTAAAATGGTAGAGAATATAATAATCGAGAGGGCCAAGAAAAGAAACAATAGGCTCATAGAACAAAGCAATCCAGAGTTTCACTTAAGGTACAGATGATCAGTTTCAATTTTCATATTTTGTTTTAATTATGTGAATATCTGGCTCCCCTGAGAAATATATAATAGAAACAGCAATAGCAATAGCACTTAGACTTATATATTGCTTCACAGTGCTTTTACAGCCCTCTCCAAGCGCTTTACAGAGTCAGCATATTGTCTCCAACAATCTGGTTCTCTTTTTATCGACCTCAGAAAGTTGGAGGGCTGAGTCAGTTTTAACCTATTTTCACATATAGCAATAGCACTTAGACTTATATACCACTTTGCAGTGCCCTCTAAGCAGTTTACAGAGTCACCATATCGCCCCCAACAATCTGGGTCCTCATTTTACCCACCTCGGAAGGATGGAAGGCTGAGTCAACTTTGAGCCTGGTGAGATTCGAACTGCCAAATTGCAGTCAGCTGGCAGTCAGCAGAAGTAGCCTGAAGTGCTGCACCAGAGGCGGGTTCCTATCAGTTCGCACCTATTCGGTAGAACCGGTTCATCAAATCTACCGAACTGGTTAGAAGAGGTTCCACCAGTGGACCCGGGAAGCAGGCCACACCTACAGAAGAGGTTCCAACATTTTTTGAAACCCACCATTGGTCCTTGGATATGATTATTCTACACTATCATGCTCATATTTATAAAACTCAGTGCCTCTGTGAAAGGTAAGGATGACTACTGTGCTTGTGGTGCAATCAGAACATTGCGTGTGTTGAAGTTGTTTTAACGCAAACCAAAGATGCCTTTTAAAAAACAAGTTGACATCATATTCTTATGCATGCCAGTGCTGTGTGTGAGGTAATTTAAGGCGGTTCTGACAAGTGTCGTCGGCATCTTCATATCCAGTCACATGGGCAGCAAGCCACTCCCATCCAGCCACATGGGCGGCAAGCCACTCCCACAGAGTAGGTTCTAACAATCTGCTGCACTCTAACCACTGCGCCACCGCAGCTCAATATGTGGGGAAAAGAAAAGGATGACCAACATCAAGGTGGATGGACTTGATTACGTTGGCAATGAGTACATTTTTGGAAGACTTGAAGGACCAGGGAGAAGACTGGTGATCCTGGAAAAAATACGTATATGTGACCTCTAGGAGTCAAGTTTGATTTGATGGCACATCATCAAAAAAACTACTGGTTGTTTTTCTGTCATATTAATGCAAATTGCCATCTCAGTTGAGGAAAGTTCCCTCTTGATAGAATGGCCTCTGTAAGGACCTCATCTATCAAAGGTTGGAGAGCTTAGCAGTTTAATTAGAAAGTTCAACTATCGCTATACCATGTTGAGTCGGTGTTGATATGTTTCCGTTCTTGTGGTCTTTAGCTTTTTGTTTCCTTTTGCTCTCTCTTGTAGGTAGATATAAAGATATAGTATAGTAATTGGTGTAGAGCATTTTTATCATTAGTAGATTAATTGAAAAGAAGGCACGGTGGCTCAGTAGCTAAGACGCTGAGCTTCTCGATCAGAAAGTTTGAATCCCTAATGCCACGTAACTGAGTGAACTCCCATTACTTGTCCCAGCTTCTGCCAACCTAGCAGTTCGAAAGCATGTAAAAATGCAAGTAGAAAAATAGGAACCACCTTTGGTGGAAAAGTAACAACGTTCTGTGTGCCTTGGGCTTTTAGTCATGCTGGCCACATGATCACGGAATTGTCATCAGAGAGCGCTGGCTCTTCGGCTTAGAAACGGAGATGAGCACCACTCCCTAGAGTTGGGAATGACTGGCACATATATGTGAGGGGAACCTTTATCTAGAATGAATGAATGAATGAATGAATGAATGAATGAATGAATGAATGAATGAATGAATGAATGAATGAAAAAACTGAGCAATGAGTTCATCATTCATGAAGAGACAGGCATGGAGATTTTTCACCCTATAGGCCAGGGGTGGGTTTCTCGCCCCGTTCCAACCGGTTCGGTTGGAACGAGGCCGGCGGCGTCCTCGCGCACGCATGCGTACTAGCGTCTGTGCGATGCTCCAGCTGCTCCTGGAGGATCGCGCAGGCGCTGTATGCGTCCTGCGCATGCGTAGAAGCGCAGAATTGTCAAAACCGGGTAAGGAGCGGGTGCGGGCGCGGGGGGGGGGCCTTCGCCGTTCCCGGAAGTTACTTACTTCCGGGTTCGGCGACCAACCGGATCGCAGGGACCGGTGCGAACCGGTTGAAACCCACCCCTGCTATAGGCCTAATAAGACCCTTGAGATTCCATCTGGGGCCCATCAGTTCATTTTGCAGACCTTTTTCTCACTTTAGTAAAGCAAACAGAGTTAGGATGACATCTTTCATACCTGAAGAACCTTGAGAAGTGCCAAGGACCACCCTTCAAAAAGCAATGCAATTTTTCCATTCCATTCAAAGAAAAATTCCCATGCTTACTTTCCAGTCATGCATTTATTTTTTCCTGTGCTAAGATATATATTTTTTTACAATTTAATAACAAACTCCTGGAAATATCTGAGGGCCACATCTTTAAGATGTCCAGGGGCTCCGGCTTCACAGTGCTGAACTTGAAGCTCCAAAATTAAGGCAGTGAAAGTTTCAATCTAATAGGTTTCAGCAAAGTGGGATGCACAGCCCAGATTCAAGTTAGTCCCCCGGTTACTTTTGCTCATGGTTGCCATTATCCTACATTGGATATGACAGTTGGAGCAAAAATAAAAATAAAAAATGGACGGTGTGTGGATGTGTATTCGTGCATGCATGCTTTTGCTGATGGTTATTTTCAGGAAACAGGGAAATGCTGAAGTAGGTAAGAGTACTGAACAGTTTAACTGGCTTCTGGAGAACTAACAATCTGCCTTTCAGCTATCAACATCTTTCTGGAAGATTCTAACTTTCCTGCACTTGGCATGAGTACTTCTGCCTGATCCCTCTGAATGGTAGCTGATTATCCTGAATGCTTTCTCGGGCCCCTTGATTAGAACCTCTTCGGTGTCAATTAAAACGCAGTCTGGAAAGCATGTTGCATTTCTTTTCTTTCCTCCCCCCCCCTCCTCTGTCTTCACCCTTTCTTCGCCTGCTTCTGATGATCCTGATTCTCTTTTCATCTCAGAAACCAAAACCCCACTCTGAGCTCTAAAATTAGCCTCCCTTTTAATACGATTCAAATTCTAATAAGATGGAGGGGAAAGGAAGAGGGGCTCCCTCCCCCTTGCTTCTTCCTCCGCTCCTGCTTCTATCCTTATTGTGTTGCAGGGATACAGATAAAGGGCTGTAAAATATGCTCAGGGGATTAATCTAAGAATGTAAACGAAAGGAGGGAGGCATTGGAGTTTCATACAAAATAATAATAGGGGGACCCTGCAAGCGAGGAAGGCATAAGTAAGGGCAACAACGGAAAGGAGAGAGGAAGAGGAGGGAAAGGAAGAAAGGGTAAAACAGAGGAAGTAAGGGAGGGGAAAGAATAGTAGGAGAGCGGGGAAGAAGAAGAAGAAGAGCGGAGGAGTGGGGGAAAGGGAAGGAAAGAGGAAGGAGAGGAGGAAAGGAGAAGGCAGAGAAGGGAGGATGAGAAGACGGAAGGAGTACGGTTGTTGCAAAACAAGATGGAAATACGGGGTGGCAAGAAAGTGACCCAAACTGTGTTTTCTATATTTGTAAGAAGATATATATGAATAGTATTTACAAGAATGTACACTTGCGAATGTATATGAAAGGAAAAAAAATAAACTTTATTTTAAGACAGCAAGGAAGGAAGCTCACATGGTTGGAAAATGTTGCTAAATGGATGGTGTATCTCACACACATATGTGCTACCACATCTACACACTGTCACATCACTGAATTATAGATTCAAATGAAAAAATTGTTGCAGGAATTGGGTGTGTCAGGTGAAAAGAAGGACATGATAGCAGTGTTTGAATAGTTGAGGGGCTGCCACAGAGAAGAAGGGATGTTGGGCATATACTCCTAGTGTTGGGTAGGCAATATATATCTTTATACAACAACAAATGGTCGTTGTTGCTTTAAATGAGTGGATGTACTTAACAACTGTAATTAACTTTACAATAAGAAGGAGGCAAGAGAACTCTCTCTCTCTCTCTCTCTCTCTCTCTCTCTCTCTCTCTCTCTCTCTCTCTCTCTCTCTCTCTCGTCCTATGCTTGATGATTTGATGACTGGAATGTGAACTGCGACTGTAAGCTATAGTTTGTTCTTTGAATTGTGTTTGGATTAATATCTACTATCACTGCTTGTGAAGCAATTGTCAGTAGTAAAGCTACTTGTTTTTACTAGCAGTGTCTGAAACTCTATTCGTGTGTTTCTACTAGCAACATTCTTTCTCTCTAGCTGTACATTCCACTGCACTACTTTCTGTCTCCCAACGGAGATACCCCTAACAAGGGGTCAACCTCCTTTCCAAAGCACCAGAGGGCAGGACAGGAAACAACAGATGGAAACTAATCCAGGAGAGAAATAACCTAGAATTAAGGAGAAATTCCATAACGATGAGAACAATAAAGGTTGTCTTCAAAAATTGTGGGTGTTCCATCACGGGAGGTATTTAAGAAGAGATTAGACAGCCATTTGTCTGGAACGGTATAGGGCAGGGGTGTCAAACTCGTTTTTATTGAGGGCCGCATCGGGGTTGTGTTTGACCTCCGGGAGCTGGGGTAGGCATGGCCAGCTCAATGTCACTTGTGTCGGGGGCACCTGGGGTGGCCCAAGCGCTCTGTCAACGAAAACGGGCTCCCAAGCTCCATTTTTGGCTACCGGGGCCTCCTGGAACTCTCTGCCGGCGGGCCGTTCCTTCGCTGTTTCCAGGGCAACCCCTCAGGCCAGATCTAAGTATTCCATGGGCCGATTCTGGCCCCCAGGCCTTGAGTTTGACACCCCAGGTATAGGGTCTCCTGTTTGAACAGGGGGTTGGACTAGAAGACTTCCAAGATCCCTTCCAACTCTGCTATTCTATTCTATTCTGTTATTTTGTAGAAAAGAAAGCCCTTTCCCCAATTAGGTGTTCTCTTGATGTCTTGGACTGAAAATCTGTCATATTAGCTGAGAATTTGGAGTGGCCATTCCAACACATCTGGTGACTATTAAATTGGCAAAGGTTCATATCCCAGTAGGAGAAGGCTGAGTTAATTGATCGTCTTTGAATGATTTTGGATTTGATACCACCTCCAGTGCATCAACCACGGACCGCTGTAGTTGCTTGGCTCCACTTCCTGAGTCTACCTGCCTCCATTAGTTTATACTTGTTTGCAGTTAATTGACCTTGAATGTCTAGGGGAAAAACAGTTCCTAATATTTGAATATTTGCCTGTACTGTTGTCCTACTACAGCTAGCAAGGTCATACCTGGCCCCTTTGGCTTCATTTTCTAAGATGATTTTGCTAAGGGCGTATTACCAATAATTCTGTCTTTTTATATCGAATTAACATTACCAGCAAGAACCTAGCGTTACCATTAAATGCTCAAATTTTGCCTCTTTTTATATAATTTTATATTCCTAGATTTTTTTTTATCTTGATCTAGAGCAGGAGTTCCCAACGGGGGGTGAGAGGCGATATTCCAGGGGTTGTGAAATCTTGGGCTTAGAAATTTCAACATTATAGTGTATATGTATAATTATACGCATATAATTATTTATTTTTTAAGGGGTGCGAGAATATATCAGAGGCATTGTAGGGGTATGGGGTACAGAAAACGTTGGTCTAGAGCAGTGTTTTTCAACCACTGTGCCGCGGCACACTAGTGTGCCGTGACATAGTATAAGGTGTGCCGTGGGAGAATTACTTTATATATAATCAATATAGGCACAGAGTTAATTTTTTTTAACATTTTCTAATGGTGGTGTGCCTCGTGATTTTTTTCATGAAAAAAGTGTGCCTTTGCACAAAAAAGGTTGAAAAACACTGGTCTAGAGCAGTGTTTCTCAACCTTGGCAACTTGAAGATGTCTGGACTTCAACTCCCAGAATTCCCCAGCCAGCGAATGCGCAGACCTTTTTAGAGGCAAATGCGCACATGTTTAGCACGCCAAACCAACAATAATGCCAGCAACAACCCACCCCTGCACGCACGCGCGCGTACACACACACACTCTCTCTCAAACTTTAAAAATAGTGTGCATTACTTCCAACTCTCTTCAATTTGGATATAGTTATAAAATAGTGTCTTCTTTTAGTTTAATAAAAGGCAGATACAAAACTAAAGTATAAAAGATAAAGCAGTACGTATGTATCAAACAGTCAAATAATAACACCAATATATAATGGAAGGATTTGATGGGTGGATGAAAATGCCAAATCCAGTTTTACTACATTCAACTGTTTAATCTATTATAATTCTAAGATTCGAGAATTAATATCGATGTGAATGATGTTGTAAATTTTGATGGTTACTGCACAGAGATATTTGTAACCAGACGACAAACTGTTTAAGGAAAGACAGATTGTTCATATATATTTTTTTAAATAAAAACTTTAAGAAAACAGAAAGGAAAGAAAATGCCAAATCCAGTCTCGCTATCTGGCTGACTGAGTAATGAACCATCATCATCTCTTACTTTAAATAAAACATGCAACTGATATTACTAAACATTTATGTAATCAAATGCCTATAATGAGACATTCTTTCAGGTTTAGGCAAATACGTTTTTCAAAAAACGTAAAATAAAATGCGTGCCTATTAAACTCCAACGGAAAACAAGCCCTGTGAGAAAAGTTAGGCAGGGGTATCCTCATCCTGGGGGGGGAAGAGAAGGCTTAAAGACATTATGAAACTCTTCAAATGCTTGAAGTTCTGTCTCACAAAGGAAGGCTGAGGACTTGTTCGCAGCTTAATTTACAAGAGGGTAGATTTCAACTGAACAGTTAGAAAAGCTTTTTTGACAGTAAGAGCAGTTCAACAATGCAGCCAATTACCTAGCAAGATGATGTGCTTCTCAAACCTAGACAGGACAGCCATCTCTGTTAGAAGGTCAGATTCTTGGGGAGTTTTGGGCCAAGCAGAGAGCAACAGATTAACAGAGTTGGAAGGGATCTTTCAGGCCATCTAGTCCAACCCCGAGGATTCCCTCTCTCTCCTGTCTGGGAAGTCAAAGTAAAATTTGAGTTGGCTGGGCAGGACACCTTGGTTTTTTGGGTTTTTATTAAATTTATACACCACCCATCTCACTTTGGGAGGCTTACAATTAAAAGTATTACATTTTCAAGTACATGTAGGCCTCGACTTACAACAGTTTGTTCAGTGACCATTTGAGGTCACAACGGTACTGAAAAAAAGTGACTTATGACTGTTTTTCTCACTTATGACCAGAGAGGTATTCTACTGGTTCAGACCGATTGGCACGAACTGGTAGCGGAAATCACGGGTGGCCCCACCCACCCATCCCACCTCTATGGCATCCCATTTAGGCTCTTTTTTTCACCAAAAGCGCATGCTCAGAGGTGGCATGTGCAAGCGAAGCGAGCGCGCATTCGCACACATTCATATTTGCGAACCGGTAGGAAAGGTAAATGAATACCACCCCTGCTTATGACCATTGCAGCATCCCCATGGTCAATGTGGTCAAAATTCAAGCGCTCGGCAACTGACTCAGATTTATGATGTCACAGCTTCCTGGAGTCACGTGATCACCGTTCGCGATCTTCTGACAAGCAAAGTCAGTGGGGAAGCCAGATGGACTTCACAACTATGCTACTGACTTAACAACTGCAGGGATTCATTTAACAACTGTGGAGCAAAAAAGGTCATAAATTGGGGCAAAATTCGCAACAGCTGTCTCATTTAGCAACAGAAATCCTGGGCTCAATCGTGGACGTAAGTCGAGGACTTCCTGTAGATTCTTTTAAACTGGCCACTGCACCCAAAGACCCTGAGCAATTGGACAGGATTCCCTGCCTGCAGATATTGCCAGGGTTAAAAATTAGAACGTGATGCTACCATAATATTACCAAGCTATCTAATCCAGTGATTTACGAATTCTTGGTATAAGAATAGAGTATGTAAATGTCTCTGGCTTTATGTCTACATTGCTGAAAGATATGATTAGCACTAAAGAGCTTTGATTGTTGCTTTATTATTTAATTTAGATTTGCCCATTACTCTACCTCCTATCATGCTATGTACATCTCCCAGTGGGTGTAAAAGTTGAAATCACCTTTTCTACCAAAACCAAATGGCACAACAGTAAAAAGGTGTATGCACAATATTTATATCAACAGTGGATTTCTTTTCCACACAAGGATCCTTTAAATCAGGGGTGTGTCAAACTCAATTTCATTGAGGGCCGTATCAGGGCTGTGGGTGACCTGGGGGGACGGGGGCTGGTCATAGCCAACTGGGTGGGAATGGCCAGCTTGACCCCACTCATTAGGTGTGGTGCACTGGGTGGGTGTGGGTGGCTGGATGGGTGGGCATGGCCAGCTTGACGCCACTCCCCAAACTGCTGGCATGTGTCCTCTTCACATTGGGTAGACCGGGCCAAAGCAATGCAGGACAGCCCCTTACATTTTTCAGCACGTCCCCAGAGGCTGGGGATCTGGTCCACATCACGGGGCCAGATCCAGCCCACGGGCCTCGTGTTTGACACCCCTGCTTTAAATCCTATCACCCCTTTTTCAAGAGGGGGATCAGCGGCGGTAAACACATCCAAATTTTGCAAAGGCGTGAAACAGTTTTAAAAAGAACCAGCACAGTCAGGGCTGGGCAAGTGGATTTGGAACAGGAGAGAAAGAATTGAACAACAACAGCGTCCTTGAAAAATATGACCCTGTTTGCGCCAACTCCACTCTTGCAATAAACAGTATGTTGCCGTGGCTCCCTCATGAGGGTTGAATTTTAAGGGTTTTTTTTTTAAAAAAAAAAAATTCTTTCAGCTGCCGGCCTTCTCCACGCTGGTGTAAAAGTGCAAAAGAGATAATGGCATCCTTCTGATGCTTGAGTAGGATTTGATACTTCTAAGGGGCCTGAGAGAAGCTGCAATTAAGCCTGTCCAAGTCACGCTTTTAAAGGGCAGGGGCTCCGCTTCTGTAATCCATTCCTTTCTTAATGCAACTTGATGTAGATGGAGTGAGGTCCTATCAGGTGTGAAAAGTCCTGCTGCTCCTGGCTTGGTGCGGGCCTCCAGACGGTGATTTGGTAGCGTCAATCCAGTCATGCTTGATTTCAAAGCTTAATGTGGTAAAAAACAGGATCCCTCTACCCCATATCAGCTTCTCAATTAGCAGGCTGCCTTGTGTAACAGCCTTGTTCCACAATCCCTCTGGGTTTGGCGTGTGTGTGTGTGTGTGTGTGTGTGAGAGAGAGAGAGAGAGAGAGAGAGAGAGAAAGAGAGAGAGAGAGATGTGTGTGTGAAGGAGAGAGGGTCATTAAGGTGAGAAAAGGGATATCCATAGTGTGTGGCTTTGAAACGCGGAAGAGGAGGAGGATGTGGGAAAAACGCTTCTGGTTTTGTTTCTCCGACTTGCTTTCTTTGGATTTCATTCGTTAAGGAACTGAAAGCAACCCAGCCTTTTCTTTTTTTAAACGAACCTCTTGCAACCTGTTCCTTGCTTTCCTCTTTGAAGACAAGCGCAGAGAAATTAGAAGGTTAGGCAGGGAGGCGCCTCTTCCGAATTTTTGCTGATGTTGCTCAAAATCACCTGCCTTCTATGCTGAATAACCTCCTCTCCTTCCGGGAGGTTGGAAAATAGAAATGACCCACCAGCAAGCTATACTGGGGATTTTATTCTGAGGTTTTGCAAACACGAAGAGCTACTGAAAACAAAAAAGCAGGGTTAAATATATTGTTGTTTTCAAAAGCCGTATGTTTCTATTAGCTTTCGTGTTTTCCTTCTTCATGTCCAAAACCTTGTATTAACTATTCAAATAGGCTGTATTTTGGAGCGTGTGTGTGTCAGGTTTACTAGTGTTCATATAGAGGAAGAATTGTGATCCATACACAATTGGCATCTTTGTTAAACGAACAGCATTGTGTCAACTTGACACCTGTTGCTTTTTACCCCGAAACTTAACTGTTACGATAATTGAGACAATTACTAATATATTTGAGGGATTATTATTTTTTTTAACATATTGTTTGGTGATAATCACTCAGCACACAAAATGTATAGAATAATCCTCCAATATCTGTTTCTATTCAGCTATTCTGTAAAAAGATGGGTGAAAAAGTGGATCACATTCAATGTAAGGCTTTGTTCTCAGTACTATTAAGAGTATCTAATGTACATGGCATGACGCAATGCAGCATTGAATTTTGGCAATGGTTAGTTCGCTTGGTAACATTAAAATTTATTTTGGCAGGATCGCCAGAATATGAAAAGTATTTTAAAAATGTGAGAACGTGCAATAATAAGCCCGCATCCTTAAAAAAATATATGAATAGGCTAGCGCACAAATTGTTCGGGCATCGGATGAAAAGAGTTCAGAACTTTCCAAAGTCTCCAAAATGTGTTTAGTGAGGATAACAGTTCAGAAAAACATTATGTACAATTTTAGAGGCAGACAATCATTGCTCTTCCAGTTTACAGATTTTACGGTTCCTACATGTAATAGCTCTCAAAGTATGTCTCGTGATTTTTTTTCCCCATTGTGGAATACTCTAAGGTTATCCTCAATATTTTTGTATTAAGGAATGAATCCATCAACATGATATACTAGTAGTAACTCTTCATAATAAGAGCTCAGTGGATAGAAGGCTTGAGCAAAACACTGAGGCAGAGAGAGAGAGAGAGAGAGAGAGAGAGAGAGAGAGAGAGAGAGAGAGAGAGAGAGAGAGAGATATTCATGCACACATATACGCATATATACAAAGATCGATGCACCTATACAGTACACGTTGCTAAATGAACCAAACACTGCATAGATTATCCATTTCCAGGCAGGATATCAAATAACAAGTCCCGAAAGTGTCACCTTAACGGCAATCCCTTGAATGCATTGCTGCCTTTTCTAGATGAGATAAAGCATGTACACACGAGGCAGAGATGGTGTAAATGTACTTGATGATTCTTCACAAGAAAAGCAGAGGTGATATTCAGACGGTTTGAGCCGGTTCGGGCGACCTGCAGGTGCCTCTGCCCATGATGGCGAACCTATGGCACGCGTGCCACAGGTGGCACATGGAGCCATATCTGCCGGCACATGAGCTGTCAGCTCCAGCAACGATGTGTGCGCTGGCCAGGTGATTTTTGGCTGTTCCCGAACTTCCGGTTCGTTTTTCACCCTCCCCAAGCTCCAGGAAAGCCTCCAGAGCCTGGGGAGAGTGAAAAATAGCCTCCCCCGGGCCCCTAGAGGAAATATAAAGCTCAGCTTGGACGCGAGCAGTGCCGCACATGTGGGAGGGGAGCATGAGGGGGTTGTGCATGCATGCACATGTGGGGTGCGCACTTTGGTACCCAACAACAAAAAGATTAGCCATCATTGCTCTTATGCCATCCTATTTAGCCACGTTTCGTAAGCCGTGCGCATCTGTGCAAGCTGCACATGTGAGCAAAGAGAGCATGCGCACCAGAGGTGGTATGCTGCCGGTTCGCACAGGTTCAAGTGAACCAGTAGTGGCGGTGGTGCGAGGCTCCGCCCATCCACCCTGATGTAATCACGAACCTTCTGCGTGTGCACTCCCGCTACTGAACTGGTAGTGAAGAGAATAGAATACCGTTACTGACACACGCGTGGTAAACCTATGTGAAAACCCACCTCTGAAGAAAAGAGGTAGTTGCAATTGACATCAGATGTGGAACTGGGTACAAGCTTGGTTGGCTTCAGAAAGGGGTGGAACCCATTCATAGAAGTCATGGTGATCACCAGCTCTTAAGCCTTGATGGCCAAATTGGCTACCGTATTTTTCGGTGTATAAGACGCACTGGAGTATAAGATGCACCAGGGTTTTGAAGAGGCAAATTTTAAAAAAAGGTTTTGTACTCTGCAGGCCTCCCCAAAACGTCCCCCCACTTTTTTTGCAAAAATGGGCCCATTTTGTATAAAAAAAGGGGCATGTATAGCCTTTAGGGGGTTTATAGAGTGCTCCTGGGGCGTGAGGGGGCAAAAATGAGCAAAAATCGGGCTGCTTTTCACTCATTTGTGCCCTCTTCAGCCCCCAGGAGCACTCTGGAACCCTCCTAAAGGCTATGCACTGCCATTTTTGCAAAGGGAGCGGGGTTTCTGGAGGCTAAAAATGCTCTATTCAGTGTATAAGACGCACCCAGATTTTCACCCTCCTTTTTGGGGGCGGGTGCATCTTATACTCCAAAAAGTACGGTACCTGTGAAGGTCATCTGCTGAGAGATTAGTGGACTTCTTTGTGCAGTTATTGTCTACCAGGAGAACAGACTGTAAGACTAGATAGAAGACTGATCCAGCAAGACATTACTTAGGTTCTTCAGATAGTATTTAAAACAGTCTTTGCTTCCAACAGTCAAGCCATCTAAGGAAGTGCTTACTTTCCAAAGGTTTTCTTCTGCGAGTTAGAATCCTGTCTTCTTGATCATTATTTCAAGGGAGGCAGTGAAGTTTTAAATTGCGTTGCATGTAGCAATGAGCACCTATAAAAGAGATGTTTGGGGAACTTTAGCTTTATATGTCTGAAACTAAACCTGACACATTTTTAACTCCTGTATAGGCATTACTGAAGCGGTGTCGTGCTTTCAAATGCATACTTACACGATGGTTAAACGTCGTCCCTTAGAGCTAAGCCAAGAGGCAAAAACGATGCTCAAGTTGCCCTGTATTTCTTTAGGGACTAAAAAAGAAAAAAAAAGAATTTGAATTTTGTGACCATCTTGGTTGGAAATAGTCCATCAGATATAGTGGAAATGAAATTGAAGACATGATGGATAATATTAGGGACATCTTGGGGAGACGAGAGAGCAAATGAAACATTTTTTTTTTACTGTTTTGTCTTTAAGGCTAATGTCATCCTAACATGTTCATTTAATTTGGTAGAGGAAAAAATGCATTTAAAGTGGGAAGGGAAGGATATTCTTTTAACTTGGGCCAATTTCCTTGACGGGAGTATGTCTTATCCTACTTTGTACAATTCAAGTCTCTCCTTATGATTGCAGGCTTCCCCTGCTTATTTATCTCCTTCCTTCCTTCCTTCCTTCCTTCCTTCCTTCCTTCCTTCCTTCGCTATCTATATAAGTCTGTCTGTCTGTCTGTCTGTCTGTCTATCTATCTATCTATCTATCTATCTATCTATCTATCTATCTATCTATCTATCTATCTCTATCATCTATCTATGTATTATCTATTATCTATATCTATCTATCTATCTATCTATCTATCTATCTTATCTATCTATCTATCTATCTATCTATCTATCTATCTATCTATCTATCTATCTATCTATCTATCTATCTATCATCTTTACATTTATGAATTGCCAATCTCCCCCACAGAGACACTCCGGGCAGTGTACAAATAAAATGTTAAAACATAAAAATGAAATATAAAATTTAAAATACAGGCAAGGGTTATTTTAAATTGACATTAAAAGTGAATTGAAAGATGGGAGAGGGCCTTTCAGGGTGCTAACCAGCCCCATAGCTGCCTGCTCTTCTGTGAGCTTCAAATGTGATGGCAGTGCTGGATCTTTAGATATATATCTGGAAAGCCAGGATACTGCAGGGATGTACCTCGCTTCTGGGGGTCGAATGTTCCAAAATGTGGGGTCAGTGGCGGAGAAGGCTTTCTTCCTGGACCCCACCAGTCTGAATCCTTTAACTCATGGGGTCTGCAACATACTTTTCCCTCCCCGACCGAGTGGGATGGGTTGAAGTGATGAGGCAAAGATGGTTCCGTAGGTAACCTGGCCTCGTGCCATGTATGGCCTTCAAGGTCATAGCCAACACCTTGAATTGAACCCGTCAACAGATCTGCAATCAGTGAGGCTCACACACACAGACCACTCCTTGTGCATCCAAGGTTGCTCACGGGCTGCAATGTGTACCAGCTAAAGCTTCCAAGTATTTCAGTTTGGTCTCAAGGAGCGTCACCAAGAGGGGATACCTGTCCTGATCTTTATTAGAAAGATGGGCAGATAATGGAAAGATGTTAATAGGGGATGAAAAAAAGGCCTCTCTCCACCACTTGGAAAGTAAGGCTCAAATTCACTACGTTGAATCATTCTTCAGCAGCAGCCCCAGTTTTTTAGAACCTCTTCTGTAGGTGTGGCCTGCTTTGTGGGAGTGGCTTGCCGGCCATGTGACTGGGTGGGAGTGGCTTGGCAGTCATGTGACTGGGTGGGCATGGCCAACTTGTAAAATGTGGTGAAACTCACTTAACAACGCTCTTGCTTAGCAACCAAAAGGTTGGCTCAGAAACTCTGGCATTTGAAGCATGCAAGTCTTAAAGCTGTCAAGTTACAAGACCCTTGCACCCCTAAACCCTTTAGAAAAAAAAACCCTCAGGGGTGTTCAAACTTGACAGCTTTAAGACTTGTGGACTTCAACTCCCAGAATTCCTCCTCCAGTCATGTTGGCTCAGGAACTCTGGCATTGAAGTGTGCAAGTCTTAAAGCTGTCAAGTTACAAGACCCTTGCACCCCTAACCCTTTAGAGAAAAAAACCCCAGGGATGTTCAAACTTGACAGCTTTAAGACTTTAAGGTTTAGATAGGACTCTTAGAGGCGGGCGGGGCGATAGGTGAGCCAGCCAATAAGTGAACGGCAAGCGTGGTGCGGACGGGCGGGGGGGAGGGAGCTGGAACCAATTCTAAACGGCACAGTAGATTTATGGAACCTCTTCTGTAGAAGAGGTTAGAACTGGCAAGAACCCACCCCTTAGCAGCCCCCAACCTTTTCCACACCAGGGACCCGTTCTGTGGAGAGAGATCTTTCCGCAGACCAGAGGGGGTGTGGTTTCCTATGCGGCTTGCATCCTACGGATGGGGCTTCACTTGTTTGCATGGACCAGTTTCTGGCATGTCGCAGATCGGTGCCAGTCCACAGACTAGGACAGTGATGGCTAACCTTTTTCTCCTCACGTGCTACAGCGCACATGCATGTGCCCACACCCGTAATGCAATGTGTGTGCAACACTCCCGTGCTTCCCCCGCCCTCCACGCATGCGCACACGAAAACCCTCCAGCACCCTGTTTTGGGCCTAGCAGGAAGCCTCCAGGGACCAAAAACAGGTTGTGGGGGGGCGCCCCCCCTGTGTTGCTCCCGCCCTGCCGACACATACGTGCGTGTCTCCCACATGCGCCTTGCCTCCCACGCATGTGTGGCAGAGATCCCCAAATCAGCTGGCCAGCGGGAGGTGCTGAATTTGGCTGACAGCTTGCATGCCCACAGAGAGGGCTGTGCGTGCCACGGGTTTGCCAACACAGGACTAAGGGCTTGGGGGCCCCCTTTTCTAAAGCATTCTTTGTGTCGGGTAGAAAACCATAAGCGAAGAAATTTTCAGGACGTCGGAGAGAGGCTTTCAACACGGTATAGTTGAAAATTGTGTGTGTGATTGTTCCTTAAGCACATCTATGCTGCAGACGAATTACTTGCTTCTGTGCAGCCATAAACCTGTAATTCTTAAAAATCCTGTAGAAACTACGCCTTTCTTTGCAGCTGTTGTTGCTTTAATACAAGTCTTAAGTATGTTGTTGGGGCTATCAGTGTGTGGTATCAATAGGCTGTTGAGTACAAATATTTCATTTTAGTGAAAGGTAGATTTATTCTGAATAGATTTTGAAAGCCCATTGAATACCAGGGTTCTTGCTGTGCGTTCTATTCTCCCTCTTCAAAAGCTGAAATTATGCCTTAAATGAAAAAAAAAATAAAGAACTAGATCTCAGTTGCTTTGAATTCTATATGTTTTTGAACAGTTATCAGAATTCTACATTTACTCCTTTGGACACAAGAGAAAAACATTGATCGACTAAGATGTTGGAATCTCATAGTATAAGACCCTCAAAAGGAAGAAAATTATATCAAGAACACTTGATGTAGTAAACTTAATAGTGGGGGGAAATGATTTATTTTGGCAAACTTCTCCTACTATATAGCAGGTGAGACCAGAAAAGTAGCTAAAAGATATGATTCCAAAATGTCAAATTGATTACTTCATTTCAGAATATGGGATGAACAAATACTCTGACATCGCTATGACATCTGTGTGTAACATCTGCATGCAACTTAGCCTGTTTCAACTATACTCTTTGTAGGGATGCAAAAAAGGTGGTTCATTTCATGGTATTCCATGATAACATTCAGTATTTCGTTCAGTTGAGAAACATTTACTTTGCTTAACAAAAAAATGGAAAGAAGGCAAAATTTTCTGCAAATTTTAACATGTGTTCCCAAAATCCAAAGTATATTTTTTTGGTTTATAAGTTGATGGAAAAGAAGTTTTTCCAGATTTTTTTTTATTTTTTTGTTCTCTTACATATAATTTTAAGT